>NC_091203.1:27398656-27491156 GCF_040958095.1 Procambarus clarkii | reverse complement strand
GCAGCCACCAGTAGCAGCCACCTACAGCCACCAGTAGCACCCTCCTACAGCCACCTACACCCACCAGTAACACCCACCTACACCCACCAGTAACACCCACAAGTCCAATGACCTGTTGCCATCTTGGATGAGCCAATGACATCTTCAAGAAGACGCCAACCTATATTATTATCCCCATCTCCATGTGTGCGTGCGCCAATTGCTGGTGCTAACTTCCTTTTAAGTTGTTTGCGTCGCTAATCAACCTCCCCCCCCCCATACTCCACCGCCCGCCTAACTACCCGAGACACGCCTGACAACGCGACGGTATCTTGGGATGGAGGGAGACAGTTCCGCTAGTCTGGAGAGCAAATTGCATTTGACTCTCCTGATTTCTCGGTTTAGAAACGATGGTGTTAGTCTGTTGGTCTGCGTTCTTTGTCTACCAGGTGGTTAGTGGAGGGAGGATAGTATGGTAGACACCCCCACAGTCTGCCCTAAACACACACACACACACACACACACACACACACACACACACACACACACACACACACACACACACACACATACTCTCTCTCTCTCTCTCTCTCTCTCTCTCTCTCTCTCTCTCTCTCTCTCTCTCTCTCTCTCTCTCTCTCTCTCTCTCTCTCTCTCTCAGGGTAATTGACAGGATAGATAAGGACGGATTATTTAACACGGGTGGAACACGAACAAAGGGACATAACTTGGTACCCAAATGAGCCACAGAGACAATATAATTTTTTTTTCATTGCTAGAGTAGTTAATAACTGGAATGCACTAGGAAGTGATGTGGTGGAGGCTGACTCCATACACAGTTTCAAGTGTAGATATGATAGAGTCCAATAGGCTCAGTAACCAGTAGATTGAGGGTTGAGAGGCGGGACCAGAGAACTGAAGCTTAACCCCCGCAAGCACAACTAGGTGCGTACACTGCCAGACCTTCCTTAGTTGGTCAAGGCAATATTTCTTCAATTTTTTTTTTTGGCGGTGGAAGGGGGGGGGGGAGAGATGGTGAAGGAATAAATTTATATATGGGCAAGATAGTATGATTTATGATAGCAGGCGGGCTGTCCACCTCGCTGACACAGTGTTATGATAAGAGGCAGACTGTCCGCCTCGCTGACACAGTGTTATGATAACAGGCGGGCTGTCCACCTCGCTGACACAGTGTTATGATAACAGGCAGACTGTCCGCCTCGCTGACACAGTGTTATGATAAGAGGCAGACTGTCCGCCTCGCTGACACAGGTATGATAACAGGCAGACTGTCCGCCTCGCTGACACAGGTATGATAACAGGCAGACTGTCCGCCTCGCTGACACAGGTATGATAACAGGCAGACTGTCCGCCTCGCTGACACAGTGTTATGATAAGAGGCAGACTGTCCGCCTCGCTGACACAGTGTTATGATAACAGGCAGACTGTCCGCCTCGCTGACACAGGTATGATAACAGGCAGACTGTCCGCCTCGCTGACACAGGTATGATAACAGGCAGACTGTCCGCCTCGCTGACAGGAATACAAAGAGAGCGTCTGGGATGCTCTACGTCCGAGAGCATCCCAGACGCTGCCTAAATCGATTTGTTCTTAATTTGCTTTGTTCATTTGATGCATCACGCAATTTTTTCCTACTCTGCACCAAATGCCTTTAAGAAACAACGTGGAGGATCAAGGCCGCCTCATTCCTCCCCCAAGATTTACACACACACACACACACACACACACACACACACACACACACACACACACACACACACACACACACACACACACACACACACACATTACTGATCTGTTTACAAGTTATTCTTCTTAGTACTGTCGAGTGTGAGAGAGCATTCAGGCACATGAACCTGATAATAACACCTCAAGAACTCTCATAAATCATGTATGAACACTTACACACTTATGTATCAGCATGGACCTCCTCTAGTTCAATGGGGTCCTGAGCCATATGCCTTATCATGGTTGGGGAACAACAGATCAACAGGACGTGAGTCATCAGGACATCAGGACGTGACTTGATTCAGTCTTTCGAAAACATCTCATACCTGACCCTGTGACCCTGTGGACACTTGTGAAACTTCTCACTGGTTAAATGAATCAACAAGGGGCCGTGACGAGGATTCGAACCTGCGTCCGGGAGCATCCCAGACACTGCCTTATATGGTGATCTCTGTGTGGTCTCACTGGTTGTATTCTGGAAGCAGTGTTTTAACTTCTTAAATTGATAAATACATGGTTGTTTTTCTTTGATAATTATATTTTATGATAATTAGTGAGTACAAACACGAAATACTTATGCAGGCGAGGAGTCACAATAACGTGGCTGAAGTATGTTGACCAGACCACACACTGGAAGGTGAAGGGACGACCACGTTTCGGTCCGTCCTGGACCATTCTCAACTCAATTACCGACTTGAGAATGGTCCAGGACGGACCGAAACGTCGTCGTCCCTTCACTTTCTAGTGTGTGGTCTGGTCAACACGAAATACTTAATCGCGTGACTTATATAGAAACAGGATAGAAAGTGACAGGCTTTTGTCAG
The DNA here is from genome assembly GCF_040958095.1 of Procambarus clarkii. Lineage (NCBI taxonomy): Eukaryota > Metazoa > Arthropoda > Malacostraca > Decapoda > Cambaridae > Procambarus > Procambarus clarkii. The sequence goes on along the minus strand of NC_091203.1, from coordinate 27,488,604 downwards.
GCCCACCACAGCTCCGGCACCTATAAAATTGACACTGCATCTCTCATTGCGACCGCTCCTGTGCCAGGTAAGTCCACTACGGGCTCACCGTAGCCCGTGCTACTCTGAACTTGTTCCGAGTAGCTGAATCTATAACAACAAACTCTGCCTGATCATATGGTGGACAGTGTTTTGCATCTCTCCCTTAACTCCCTATTTTGTACTGCTTGCAGTTTATGCATGTTAGTTTTCCTTAAGATATGTAGTGGTTCTAGAGAATATTATAAATAATACATTTTTATTCAGGTAAGGTACATACATACAAGGCAAGATACAAAAGTTGATGGAGTTATAGATAGAGCTAGTACATACAATGCCTAAAGCCACTATTACGCAAAGCGTTTCGGGCAGAAATTTTTGGAAATGAAATAATATTGGAGATGAGTCCGAACTAGAGCCTTGAAGAAGTCCAGTTGTATGTTTGTGCTAAGGAGGCTGAATCTTCTTAGTTTTCCTAAGGTTACTTTGGCTTTATTTTTATTTTTTTACAATAAGTATTATTTGGAACTTTTTACATGTGAAATATTTGGAACTTTTCAAAAAATGTCATATATGGAACTTTAAAAAAAATGTCATATTTGGAACTTTTCAAAAAAATGTCATTTGAAATTTAAAAAAAAATGGCATATTTGGAACTTTTCAAAAAATGTCATATTTGGAACTTTTCAAACAATGTCATATTTGGAACTTTTCAAAAAAATGTCATATTTGGAACTTTAAAAAAATGTCATAGTTGGAATTTTAAAAAATGTCATATATGGAACTTTTCAAACAATGTCATATTTGGAACTTTTCAAAAAAGTCATATATGAAACTTTTTAAAAAAAAATGTCATATTTGGAATTTAAAAAAATGGCATATTTGGAACTAATTTCATATTTGGAATTTAAAAAAAATGGCATATTTGGAACTTTTCAAACAAATTTCATATTTGTAATTTAAAAAAAATGGCATATTTGGAACTTTTCAAACAAATTTCATATTTGTAATTTAAAAAAAGGCATATTTGGAACTAATTTCATATTTGGAATTTAAAAAAAATGGCATATTTGGAACTTTTCAAACAAATTTCGTATTTGTAATTTAAAAAAAAATGGCATATTTGGAACTTTTTGCAATGTGTAATATGGAACTTTTTGTTTGTACCTGTGAACCCTCCTACGTCCCTCATGACCTATTGGCCGGCTACCTATCCATGATGTAGGTTCCCTTCCTATCCCCCAACCCCCCTAAACCCCTTCCAAGGTGGTGGTGGTGGCTGCCAACACCCCCCCCCTCTTCCCCCCTCTCAGCACTCGACCAGGGGTGGAGGGGGGAGGAGGGGAAGCCAAGGTGTACCACTGATCCACCTTAAACAGGTTTACACCAGCCACAACTGGTTACACAAACCTGTCTCTTCACTTAACAGGACGCATTTTTAACGTAATCGACCGAACCATTACAAATGTGACGTTGTTGGCCAATTCGGTTTGCTTGTGGGGGTGGGGGGGGGGGGGGTTCATGTATTTCTGGTTAGGACAAAATAAGTTGCATTATAAGTGTCTAATATCTTGTCAATTTGACTAATGGAATAGTCGAGCCTGGCCTCGGGCCGGGCTTGGGGAGTAGAAGAACTCCCAGAACCCCATCAACCAGGTATCAACCAGGTATCAACGTCTACTGGTCTGTCTGCTTCACATTAAAGACGGATTAGCAGACCAGCAGAGACAAAAATCTGCCGTTAAGGCAGAAAATTCTGTTGTTACAGACTCTCAAACGGGAGTCCAACCCAACAGAAATGCTAACCTGCTGTGGAACATGTTCCAACTACTGATGAAAAGTCACAATCACGTGGCTGAAAAATGTAGACCAAACCACACACTAGAAATTGTAGAAACAATCGACTTGAGAATGGTCCAAGACGGACCGAAACGTCATCGTCATCCCTTCAATTTCTAGTGTGTGGTTTGGTCAACAAGTTCCAAATACTTTGGAACACGTTCTTGCTGAACACAAACAACATGTTATTATACAAATTGGAGAACTGACATTGAAACCTTGCAACAAGAACTATAATGTGACAACATGTTTCTGGTGATAAATATCATGTAGTTAATGCAAGCACTCAACAGTCAAGGTCGTCGGGTACTTAGTAACTGGGCGCCAAGTCATGTAGGAATACCAGGGAATGACATTGCAGATGAATAAAAATGTTGCCGATGAATAGAAATGAAACTAAGAATATGAATGTAGACATTTACATACCACAGAGCCTAGCGCAGATTAAGCAAATAATTAGAGATAGAGCAATGCAAAAGTTGTACAGTGACCACAACACAGCAGTTGCAACATCTGGATCTGCGGGTTGGTACAAGAATTCAACCAACTACGAACCACTTATATTGATGAAAGGGAGCAGTAGAAAAACAGAAGTACACTTACATCACATTAGGCTTGGATACCCATGTGCATGGGAAATAGGCTTACATAAGAACATAAGAACAAAGGCAACTGCAGAAGGCCTATTGGCCCATACGAGGCAGCTACTATTTATAACCACCCAATCCCACTCATATACATGTCTAACCCACGCTTGAAACAATCGAGGGACCCCCACCTACAGGTTCAAGAAGATGAGAGGAAATGTCAACACAGTGGAGAAATGCCCGACGGACCACTGGAACATTATCTGTTCCAGTGGTCTGGAACAGTATGGCCACTGGAACACTGGAATTTGTTCACCTTGCTGAACACATTCGTCATAAATACTCATACACCGCTTAAGTAATACAGGAACGAGAAACACTTTAGAGGACCAGGCATAGACTTAGGGTCCAGAACTGGAATATCCCTCCAAAATGTCTTCATTTTGGTGGTCCGTCACTACATATGGGTGGTCCATCACTACATATTGGTGGTCCATCACTACATATTGGTGGTCCATCACTACATATTGGTGGTCCATCACTACATATTGGTGGGTCCATCACTACATATTGGTGGTCCATCACTACATATTGGTGGGTCCATCACTACATACTGGTGGTCCATCACTACATATTGGTGGTCCATCACTACATATTGGCGGTCCATCACTACATATTGGTGGTCCATCACTACATACTGGTGGTCCATCACTACATATTGGTGGTCCATCACTACATACTGGTGGTCCGTCACTACATATTGGTGGTCCGTCACTACATATTGGTGGTCCATCACTACATATTGGTGGTCCATCACTACATATTGGTGGTCCGTCACTACATATTGGTGGTCCGTCACTACATATTGGTGGTCCGTCACTACATATTGGCGGTCCATCACTACATATTGGTGGTCCATCACTACATATTGGTGGTCCATCACTACATATTGGCGGTCCATCACTACATATTAGCGGTCCATCACTACATACTGGTGGTCCATCACTACATATTGGTGGTCCGTCACTACATATTGGCGGTCCATCACTACATATTGGCGGTCCATCACTACATATTGGTGGTCCGTCACTACATATTGGCGGTCCATCACTACATATTGGTGGTCCGTCACTACATATTGGCGGTCCATCACTACATATTGGCGGTCCATCACTACATATTGGCGGTCCATCACTACATATTGGCGGTCCATCACTACATATTGGTGGTCCATCACTACATACTGGTGGTCCGTCACTACATATTGGCGGTCCATCACTACATATTGGCGGTCCATCACTACATATTGGCGGTCCATCACTACATATTGGCGGTCCATCACCACATATTGGCGGAGGCAGCCACATTCAGGGTCTGGCACAGACGCCTATAATAAAATCCAACATGGCCGTCACGATAGGGGTCTGGCGCGACTCAAACCATAAATGGAGAAAACTGATTTTTTTGTGCTTTCTGTCCACTCCAGAGTGGCCCCCCCCAGCCTAGAGTACCCCCCCAGCCTAGAGTACCCCCCCAGCCTAGAGTGCCTACCCCCCCCCACCACCACCCCAGTCTAGGGTAGTTAGACCCACATGGCATGCCTTCTCCGAATTGCATGAACGAATAACCAGTGAGATGGGGATATCAGATAGACTAACATCTCTTAATTTACCCATATTCTCTTGCCCCTCGTATACAACAAGGGGGTAGCAGTACATTCCTGTGTGTATCTAAGCTATTTAATACAACAAAATAATATATTATGTTCTCGTCGCAGTTGGCTAAGCATCGTCTGTTCAAATACTTCACCATCGTGTGGAGCAACAACAGACTAGTTGCTCACACAAGCAATGGATCATAACGTTACAGTTAAAAGGTTTTACATATTGAGGTTAAAGGTAAACCTCAATATGTAAATATTGAGGTTTACCTCAGAACTTGATGGGGTTCTGGGAGTTGTTCTACTGCCCAAGCCCGGCCCGAGGCCAGGCTTGACTTGTGAGTGTTTGGTCCACCAGGCTGTTGCTTGGAGCGGCCCGCAGGCCCACATATACCTGCTTGATGGGGTTCTGGGAGTTCTTCTACTCCCCAAGCCCGGCCCGTGACTTGTGAGAGTTTGGTCCACCAGGCTGTTGCTTGGAGCGGCCCGCAGGCCCACATACCCACCACAGCCCGGTTGGTCCGGCACTCCTTAAAGAAAACAATCTAGTTTCCTCTTGAAGATGTCCACGGTTGTTCGGGCAATATTTCTGCTGCTCGCTGGTAGGACGTTGAACAAGACAAGTTAATTCCCTCCAAGATAACTTCCCACCCGAGTTTATCCTCAGGTGATGGTGTTTGGGGCCCCAGAACCTGCTTATCTCGCTACACACATTATGAATTAAACATGTAAATACAAATGTCCTCTGCCCTCTCTTCCTGTAATCAGCCTGCCTCTCCTGCCGCCACACACAGGTGGAGACTGAGTACCCACATGAGCCACAGGGACGTTAGAAGGAACTTTTTCAGTGTCAGAGTAGTTAACGGATGGAATGCATTAGGCAGTGATGTGGTGGAGGCTGACTCCATACACAGTTTCAAGTGTAGATATGATAGAGCCCATTAGGCTCAGGAACCTGTACACCAGTTGATTGACAGTTGAGAGGCGGGACCAAAGAGCCAAAGCTTAACCCCCGCAAGCACAAATAGGTTATCTTGAGATGATTTCGGGGCTTTTAGTGTCCCCGCGGCCCAGTCCTCGACCAAGCCTCCACCCCCAGGAAGCAGCCCGTGACAGCTGACTAACACCCAGGTACCTATTTTACTGCTAGGTAACAGGGGGCATAGGGTGACAGAAACTCTGGCCATTGTTTCTCGCCGGCGCCCGGGATCGACCCCGGGACCACAGGATCACAAGTCCAGCGTGCTGTCCGCTCGGCCGACCGGCTCCCTGTGCCTCTGTACAGCATGCCAGAATGTATCATTCCCAGTCATGCTCCTCTCCTCCACAACTTTTACGTATGCTAAACATTTTTATTTATATCAACTATGCTGTTGACACAAGAATGCTTGCAGTATATGACTATGCTGTCTCGTGTCTTTTGCAGCATAGTGACCTTACGTCAAGGCTCTAGTTACTTGAGCATTTCCTCATAGCTTAAATCCTCTGAGCTCAAGGACATTCGTCAAGCGAATCTACAGCTTCGGTCTAAGTTTATTTTAGGTGTGGATTCTAAACCTGGGCTCGAGGGGCAGTTGGCTTCATTTTCGACTCTCAATCTTGGATCCCGGGTTCGATTCCCGGGCGAGATAGAAGTGGTTGGGGCAGGTTTTAGTTCACCTGTTGCCTCTGTTCACCTAGCAGTAATTAGCTAACCGGAGGTTAGGCTACTATTGTGGGGTGGCATCCTAGGTAATTAGACACAAGCCTAAAGTGTGTGTGTGTGTGTATATATATATATATTCACAGGCTTCCTGTCCCAGACAAAGCGAATTGTTATAATTAGGTTTTGATCTAATATATTATACAAGCCCTTGAAGACTTCCTTATTCTTCTCAAATTGTCTATATACCTAGTCATACAAGTATGTGTGTATGTGTACGTCTGGCAACATACATACTGCATGTGTAAAGGAGCAAATGTATATGTTTATCTCTCAGAATGTTCGGTAATATGTTTATTGTTTATGATGTGTGTGTATATATGTATGAACACGATGTACTGAACGGGGTGAGAATAACTTGAGCTGCCTCGTCCCTTGGTGTGTATTTTACCTCAAGGAACTTATTTCAGTTTCCTTGTCCTGGTTCATGTGGTCTATGTGAGGAGGATTATCATCATGAGGTCATATTATCATCATGAGGTTATATTATCATCATTATAGTCATCACCCCGAGGCCCGGTCCTCGACCAGGCCTTATTTTTGTTCCTTATCCGCAGGAAGCAGCCCCGTGGCAGCTGTCTAACTCCCAGGTACCTATTTACTGCTAGGTGAACAGGGGCACCAGGGTGCAAGAAACTCTGCCCATTTGTTTCCGCCTCCACCGGGGATCGAACCCAGGACCACAGGATCACAAGTCCAGTGTGCTGTCCGCTCGGCCGACCGGTTCCCTAAACATATCCCCATCCTATCCGCCGAAAATTGCCATGGATTTCAAAATCGACGTTTTCTATGCATCAGCCTAGATAGGTTAGGTAGGTTGTTGACTAAACCACACACTAGAAAGTGAAGGGACGACGACGACGTTTCGGCCCGTCCTGGACCATTCTCAAGTCGATTGTGTCCAGGACGGACCGAAACGTCGTCGTCCCTTCACCTTCTACTGTGTGGTCTGGTCAACATATTTCAGCCACGTTATTGTGACTCCTCGTCTGCATTAGGTAGGTTGCTTGCGTTCGTCGCAAGCAACTCTTGTATATATTTTTAGATATATACAAGAGTTGTTACATGGTTGTAGAGCCACTAGTACGCGTAGCGTTTCGGGCAGGTCCCTGGAATACGATCCCCGCCGCGAAGAATCCTTGTTACAACCAAGTACACATTTTACTGTTGAGTTAAACAGAGGCTACAGTTAAGGATTTGCGCCCAGTAAATCCTCCCCGGCCAGGATACGAACCCATGACAAAGCGCTCGCGGAACGCCAGGCGAGTGTCTTACCACTGCACCACGGAGACTGTAAACCACGGTTAGCTAGAAGAGTTCAATCTTTGTACGGAGTTGCTAATTGAGGAAACGGGTGGCCGGCCATATCAACTGCTCCATCTTGGAATGTTGACGGTTGCCTGGCCAGACGACTTGCTGGAGTAAACAAGATCTTGGGGTACTTCAAGGGGATCAGTGACTGTTTAACCTTGGGGATGGACCCTTCAAGGCTTTACTCCAATCCTCACTACTGTCACCACTACATAACTAATACTGTTTCTGTAACATAACTAATACTTAATAATTAATAAATGGAATGCATTAGGCAGTGATGTGGTGGAGGCTGACTTCATGCATAGTTTCAAGTGTAGATATGATAGAGCCCAATAGGCTCAGGAACCTGTACACCAGTTGATTGACGGTTGAGAGGCGGGATCAAAGAGCCCCGAGCTCAATCTCCGCAAGCACAACTAGATAAGTACCACTACCACACAAGTACCCTTGCCACCACCACCACAACTACCCCTTCCACCAATACCGCCATACCTTTAGCCTTGTTACCACCGCTACCACCACCACTACCACCAGCACCGCCACCACCACCGCTACCACCACCACCACCACCACCACCACCACCACTACCACCACTACCACCACCACCACCACTACCACTACCACCAGCACCGCTACCACGAGTATATGACAGTAGAGACATCGTAGCGACAACATGTAGCCTACCTCAAGGTGAAGCAGATAAGGGAATGTTTAGGGCGGAGGTACCCGCAAGATACGCTTCTGGGAGAGAGAGAGAGAGAGAGAGAGAGAGAGAGAGAGAGAGAGAGAGAGCACGAGCACTAGCACGCTCTCTCTCTCTCTCTCTCTCTCTCTCTCTCTCTAACATATATCCTGCTTCAACCCATCCTCAGAATAGACAGTACGTTTTAATACCAAATGTAATAAGTACAATCCTGACTATCGACATAGTACATAAATACACTTAATCGCCAGCATCGCACCAAAATATTGTGAATGTTGCAACGCATCCTCAGAAGTGACAGTACGGTTTAATACTAAACGTAATAAGTACCATTCCTGACTGCTAGGAGTAGTACATAATTACACTTATGCCGTTACATTTAGTTACATTTACCGCCCCATATTCGGAGGATGGGCTGGAATATTAGAGTTTACCTGAAAGGCTGTATAGAAAACCACGACCTAACCTAACCTAACCTAACCTAACCTAACCTAACCTGAAAGGCTGTATAGAAAACCACGACCTAACCTAACCTAACCTAACCTAACCTAACCTGAAAGGCTGTATTGAAAACCACGACCTAACCTAACCTCACCTAATCTTGGGAGTGTAGGAGGACAAGCATGTAAAATAGTATTTATTGCTTCTTAATTGCAATTAGTACTTAACCTATCTTGAGGTTATCTTGAGATAATTTCGGGGCTTTTAGTGTCCCCGCGGCCCGGTCCTCGACCAGGCATCTACCCCCAGGAAGCAGCCCGTGACAGCTGACTAACTCCCAGGTACCTATTTACTGCTAGGTAACAGGGGCATTCAGGCTGAAAGAAACTTTGCCCATTTGTTTCTGCCTCGTGCGGGAATCGAACCCGCGCCACAGAATTACGAGTCCTGCGCGCTATCCACCAGGCTACGAGGCCCCTATAGCTATATTGATATTACAATTTTATAAAACTAATAAAACAAAACTAAAGTCTTTCAATAAATTATAAAGTAACTCGGGATATTTTCAAATTTTGTATAAAAATCCCCATTGTTTAATAAAACTGAAAAATAAATTCTTTATATTTAAAACTTGTATATATAGAATTAAACACGAAAACTTCAACCTAAAAATTTTAAGTGTATTAACAGAAAATGAGAATATATGGAGAGGTAAATGTAACAGCACAATTAAGTGTATTTATGTACTATGCAGACAGTCAGGAATGTACTTATTACATATAGCATTAAAACGTACTATCTATTCGGAGGAAAGGTTGCCTTCTTGTAGATACATGTCTCTGAATCTGTCAAAAGCGTGAGATCAATGATTCCAGCACGAATCGTCTCTATATATTAAGTTCTTGTCTAGCAAAGGAACTTGAAAAACGAACTCAACAAAAGTTCAGTTTACAGTTTTATTATGGCTTAATGCGTGGAAGTGAAGAGAATTATCAGGGTGAAAGCGTGGAGAAACGTTCCGTTGATCCCGTCAACATTTTCAAAGGCAGAGTAGAATACAATTTAGGTAGAACAACCGAATATATATAGATTCACTGCAGCCTTTGGTGTATGGTTGTATTGTATGTGGTTGTATTGTATGTGGTTGTATTGTATGTGGTTGTATTGTATGTGGTTGTATTTTATGTGGTTGTATTGTATGTGGTTGTATTTGTATGTGGTTGTATTGTATGTGGTTGTATTTTATGTGGTTGTATTGTATGTGGTTGTATTGTATGTGGTTGTATTGTATGTGGTTGTATTGTATGTGGTTGTATTGTATGTGGTTGTATTGCATGTGGTTGTATTGTATGTGGTTGTATTGTATGTGGTTGTATTGCATGTGGTTGTATTGCATGTGGTTGTATTGTATGTGGTTGTATTGTATGTGGTTGTATTGTATGTGGTTGTATTGTATGTGGTTGTATTGTATGTGGTTGTATTGTATGTGGTTGTATTGTATGTGGTTGTATTTGTATGTGGTTGTATTGTATGTGGTTGTATTTTATGTGGTTGTATTGTATGTGGTTGTATTGTATGTGGTTGTATTGTATGTGGTTGTATTTGTATGTGGTTGTATTGTATGTGGTTGTGTTGTATGTGGTTGTATTTGTATGTGGTTGTATTGTATGTGGTTGTATTGTATGCGGTTGTATTGTATGTGGTTGTATTTGTATGTGGTTGTATTGTTTGTGGTTGTATTGTATGTGTGTTGTTTGTGGTTGATGATGGAGGGGTGACAACGATTGAGGGATTGAATGCGCCGGACCCGGAACCTTTGGAGATAGATCTAGATGATTGATTGATGAAGATTAAGCCACCCAAAAGGTGGCACGGGCATGAATAGCCCGTAAGTGGTGGCTCTTTTGAGCCATTACCAGTATCAATAGATGATACTGGAGATCTATGGAGGTGCGACTGCACCCTGCGTGACGGGAGATGTCTCCCGTGTTGAGATAGATCTATTGGTGTAGATCTATTCAATCCTAAGCCACCCAAGAGGTGGCACAGGCATGAATACCCCCGTAAATCTAAGAGAGATTTGTAATAGTAATAATAGCCGACCAGGAGTCGCACGACAAGATAGCAATAGAAAACTCTTAGGAGTTATCTACACGAGACAAAGTGCCAAGTCAACACTGAACTTTATCTGTCAAATGATACACACTTCAGCACCGTATACCTCCTCAGCCGTATGAGATTGGCAGGCCCCGCGCCGACACCACTATTGTCTTTCTCAAGTGCTGATATCAGCACTCTACCCCACCGATAAGATTCTGAATCCGTCAAATTAGTTTGATGATAAACATTCCGCATTGATCATCTTGTGTGTATGGGAAGAGCACATGGATTTTGTGGGATGTTGCGATTCCGGAGCATAACCTTGAGGTTATCTTGAGGGTTATCTTGAGATGATTTCGGGGCTTTAGTGTCCCCGCGGCCCGGTCCTCGACCAGGTCTCCACCCCCAGGAAGCAGCCCGTGACAGCTGACTAACACCCAGGTACCTATTTTACTGCTAGGTAACAGGGGCATAGAGTGACAGAAACTCTGACCATTGTTTCTCGCCGGCGCCTGGGATCGAACCCGGGACCACAGGATCACAAGTCCAGTGTGCTGTCCGCTCGGCCGGCCGGCTCCCTTTTGATGTTGAAATTGAAATTGAAATTGAAATAAGTTTATTGAGGTAAAATACACACAAAGGGATGAGGTAGCTCAAGCTATTCTCACCCCGTTCAGTACAACGTCATGTTGTCGTCAGCACGTAAGATTGGGTGATGTTGGGAGTCACATGATGAAGCAGAACCACTGGTACCAGATAAAACGTTTCGATCAACTATTAAACAGTGAGGTTAATAGCCAGTGCGTACCCAAGCCGGATGCAAGTCATATCGTACATATGACGGTTCGCCGTCGAATTTGAAAGCCTAACGTTTTCAAATCAAATGTTTATTCAGATAAAAGTACATACATAGATTATATTACAAACATAATGTTGGATTTATAGATAGAGCTAGTACATACAATACCTAAAGCCACTAGTACGCATAGCGTTTCGGGCAATTTATTTTAATTTATTTATTGATATATACAAGAGTTGTTACATTCTTGTACAGCCACTAGTACGCGTAGCGTTTCGGACAGGTCCTTAATACTAATATTTCCTACGGAATATGACCCGTAAAATCGTTTAACAACCAGGGGCCAGATTCACGAAAGCACTTACGAACCTGTACATCTTTTCTCAATCTTTGGCGGCTTTGTTTACAATTATTAAACAGTTAATGAGCTCGGAAGCACCAGGAGGCTGTTTATAACAATAACAACAGTTGATTGGCAAGTTTTCATGCTTGTAAACTGTTTAATAAATGTAACCAAAGCCGTCAAAGATTGAGGAAAGATGGACACGTTCGTAAGTGCTTGCGTAAGTGCTTTCGTGAATCTGGCCCCAGGTAGCCATTCACTGCTGGGTGAACAGAGGCAACAGTTATGGATTAGCACCCCGGTCAATCCCTCCCCGGCCTGGATACGAACCCAGGCGCTCGCGAAACGCCAGGTGAGTGTCTTACCACTTCGCCACGAGGACCTGCTGACATTACCCAAGCTAATAACCTAACCTATCCAAACAGAACGTATCACAACCTAAGCTAATCTAACACATCCTAATCTAACAATGTGTAGAATGTGACCATTGTACCCCCTGTACCCACTCCCCCTGTACCCACTGTACCCCTCCCCCTGTACCCACTGTACCCCAATCCCCTGTACCCACTGTATCCCTCCCCCTGTACCCATTGTACCCACTCCTCCTGTACCCACTATATCCCACTTCTCCTGTACCCCTCCCCCTGTACCCACTGTACCCCACTCCCCCTGTACCCACTGTACCCCACTCCTGTACCCACTCCTGTACCCATTGTACCCACTCCTCCTGTACCCACTATATCCCACTTCTCCTGTACCCCCCCTCCTGTACCCACTGTACCCCACTCCCCCAAGCCACGAATACTGTTGAATGGAGCACAAGCACCATCCCAGATGGTGTGTGATGAGTTCCGCAGCGTCGTCTGTGCCACACCCTACAAGAGTACGCATCAACCCCAAGCAACCTACGGGCTCCCCATAGTCCGTGCTACTGGAACTTATTGTTCTGAGTAGCGAATCTTAAACAACAGCATCAACCCCAAGCAACCGCCGGGAGACATCTCCCGTCACGCAGGGGGCAGTCGCGCCTCCACAGATCTCCAGTATCAGCTCTTGATACTGGTAATGGCTCAAAAGGGCGGCCACCACTTACGGGCTATTCATGCCCGTGCCACCTTTTGGGTGGCTTAATCTTCATCAATCTTAGTACGACAGTTTCATGACGTTGAGAACACTGGCAAGAAGGAGCAGGATAGCGTGATATCATGGCTGGTGATTGTGGTGGTGAGCAAAGTCGCTGGATTGAAATTGAAATTGAAATAAGTTTATTGAGGTAAAATACACACAAAGGGATGAGGTAGCTCAAGCTATTCTCACCCCGTTCAGTACATCGTGTTAATACATACATAGACACACATCACAAACAATAAACACATTACCAAACATTCTGAGAGATAAACATATACATTTCCTCCTTCACAAGTAGTATGGTATCAGACGGACACACAAATACTTTTTTGGAGCCGCTGGATCAGCTGCTCCAAACTGGACGAACCAAGCGCGAACTTCGGCCGTATTCACATAACCGAGAGGAACAGAAATGATTGGGCAGCGTTTCCCTTCACCTGATGTCCCTTTTCAACTAGCAGTAGTTAAGATATCTGGGAGTTATATAGCCGCTGTAGACTATATAACCTCAAGATAACCTACATCCTGGGGATGTTTGTGCTCACATATTTGTGCTTTCGTATGTGTATGAGTGTGTATTTACTATTTGTGCCTGAAGGATCGAGCTATTAGCTCTTGGACCCCGCCTTTCTAACTGTCGGTTGTCTAATGAACTGATTCCCGAGCTATTTTTTCTCTGTATTATCTACAACATATATTTATCATACACACACACATCCCCAGGAAGCTGCCCGCGGCAGCTGTCTAACTCCCAGGTACCTATATATGATGTTGGGTGAAAAGAGGCAGCAGGTGAGAGAAACTCTTGCCTATTTGTTTCTACTAAGACCGGGAATCGAACCAGTGTGCGTGAACCGCGAATCCTGAACTCTGTCCACTCAGCCACGTGTGTTTGTACTCACCTAATTGTGAGCTGTGTGTGTGTGTGTCTGTACTCACCTACTTGTACTCACCTATTTGTGCTTGCGGGGGTTGAGCTTTGCTTTTTCGGCCCGCCTCTCAACTGTCAATCAACTGTTACTACTAACAATTTTTTTTCCACACACCCAGGAAGCAGCTCCGTAACAGCTGTCTAACTCCCAGGTACCTATTTACTGCTAGGTAACAGAGACATCAAGGTGAAAGAATCTTTGCCCATTTATTTCCGCCTGGTCCGGGAATCGAACGCGGGCCACAGAATTACGAGTCCTGCGCGCTGTCGGAACCTCAGCACTACGAACCCGAAGCGCTGTTCACTCAGCTGTCAGGCGCCCTAGGTGAAAGGGATGATAAAGGGGAACATTCACAGCTAGCAGCTCCTGGGGTCAGATTCACGAAGCAGTTACGCAAGCACTTACGAACCTGTACACCTTTTCTCAATCTTTGGCGGCTTTGTTTACAATTATTAAACAGTTAATGAGCTCCAAAGCACCAGGAGACTGTTTATAACAATGAAAACAGTTTATTGGGAAGTTTTCATGCTTGTAAACTGTTTAATAAATGTAACCAAAGCCGTCAAAGATTGAGGAAAGATGTACACGTTCGTAAGTGCTTGCGTATGTGCTTCGTGAATCTGGTCCCTGGACAAGGGGACCTCGCTGGAAGATGGACACACGGAATTGAGTCTAAGAGTTGTAAAGACGGTCTTGTTCCCTGTACCTGTGGCCCAACCACTTGGGCTGGACGGTAGAGTGACGGTCTCGCGTCATGCAGGTCGGTGTTCAATCCCCGACCGTCCACAAGTGGTTGGGCACCATTCCTTTCCACCCGTCCCATCCCAAAACCTTATCCTGACCCCCTCCCAGTGCTATATAGTCAGAAAAGCTTGGCTCTTTTTCCCTTACAATTCCCTCCTTCTATCTTGATCTTGAGGTTATCTTGATATGATTTCGGGGCTTTAGTGTCCCCGCGGCCCGGTCCTCGACAAGACCTCCACCCCGAGGAAGCAGCCCGTGACAGCTGACTAACACCCAGGTACCTATTTTACTGCTAGGTAACAGGGGGCATAGGGTGAAAGAAACTCTGCTCATTGTTTCTCGCCGGCGCCCGGGATAGAACCCAGGACCACAGGATTACAAGTCCAGTGTGCTGTCCGCTCGGCCGACCGGCTATGTACCGGTGTTCGGCAAATGGAACAGAACGAAAGAAAGGCTTCCCGAAGCCAACTGCATTCACAGCTTCAACCAGAAAAATAACATAACGTTGATATAGATAAATATCGCCCCAGGAATAAATGCCAAATAGGCAGGAAACAGATCTCACTTCCCCCATACTCCTGCATGTACAAATAGACCAAAAAAACGCCCATGTGCTGGGAGCCAAGAGCTATAGTTCGATCCTACACACGCACGCGAGACCACGTGTGCAAGATGCAGCCGGTAGCGCTGATGCAACAAGCCGGGGGACGTTGCTTTAGGCTGAGTCGATATTGAAGGTTCAGAGGCGGGAAAGTCTCCCGCCCGCCAGGCGGTGTTGCGCGCGCACGGAAGTTGAGTTCCGCAACACCGCCCGGATAGCCAGGATGATGCAACACCGCCCGGATAGCCAGGATGATGCAACACCGCCCGGATAGCCAGGATGATGCAACACCACGCAACCACGCCCGGATAGATAGGATGATACAACACCGCCCGGATAGATAGGATGCAACACCGCCCGGATATATAGGATGATGCAACACCGCCCGGATAGATAGGATGATGCAACACTGCCCGGATAGATAGGATGATGCAACACCACGCAACCACGCCCGGATAGATAGGATGATGCAACACCGCCCGGATAGATAGGATGATGCAACACCGCCCGGATAGATAGGATGATGCAACACCGCCCGGATAGATAGGATGATGCAACACCACACAACACCGCCCGGATAGATAGGATGATACAACACCGCCCGGATAGATAGGATGATGCAACACCGCCCGGATAGATAGGATGATGCAACACCGCCCGGATAGATAGGATGATGCAACACCGCCCGGATAGATAGGATGATGCAACACCGCCCGGATAGATAGGATGATGCAACACCGCCCGGATAGATAGGATGATGCAACACCACACAACACCGCCCGGATAGATAGGATGATGCAACACCGCCCGGATAGATAGGATGATACAACACCGCCCGGATAGATAGGATGATGCAACACCGCCCGGATAGATAGGATGATGCAACACCGCCCGGATAGATAGGATGATGCAACACCGCCCGGATAGATAGGATGATGCAACACCACACAACACCGCCCGGATAGATAGGATGATGCAACACCGCCCGGATAGATAGGATGATGCAAAACCGCCCGGATAGATAGGATGATGCAACACCACACAACACCGCCCGGATAGATAGGATGATGCAAAACCGCCCGGATAGATAGGATGATGCAACACCACACAACACCGCCCGGATAGATAGGATGATGCAACACCACACAACACCGCCCGGATAGATAGGATGATGCAACACCGCCCGGATAGATAGGATGATACAACACCGCCCGGATAGGATGATGCAACACCGCCCGGATAGATAGGATGATACAACACCGCCCGGATAGATAGGATGATGCAACACCGCCCGGATAGATAGGATGATGCAACACCGCCCGGATAGATAGGATGATGCAACACCGCCCGGATAGATAGGATGATGCAACACCGCCCGGATAGATAGGATGATGCAACACCGCCCGGATAGATAGGATGATGCAACACCGCCCGGATAGATAGGATGATGCAACACCGCCCGGATAGATAGGATGATGCAACACCACACAACACCGCCCGGATAGATACGATGATGCAACACCGCCCGGATAGATAGGATGATGCAACCACGCCCGGATAGATAGGATGATGCAACACTGCCCGGATAGATAGGATGATACAACACCGCCCGGATAGATAGGATGATGCAACACCACGCAACACCGCCCGGATAGATAGGATGATGCAACACTCCACAATACCGCCCGGATAGATAGGATGATACAACACCGCCAGGATAGATAGGATGATGCAACACCGCCCGGATAGATAGGATGATGCAACACCGCCCGGATAGATAGGATGATGCAACACCGCCCGGATAGATAGGATGATGCAACACCGCCCGGATAGATAGGATGATGCAACACCGCCCGGATAGGATGATGCAACACCGCCCGGATAGATAGGATGATGCAACACCACACAACACCGCCCGGATAGATAGGATGATGCAACACCACACAACACCGCCCGGATAGATAGGATGATGCAACACCACGCAACACCGCCCGGATAGATAGGATGATGCAACACCGCCAGGATAGATAGGATGATGCAACACCGCCAGGATAGATAAGATGATACAACACCGCCAGGATAGATAGGATGATGCAACACCGCCCGGATAGATAGGATGATGCAACACCACGCAACACCGCCCGGATAGATAGGATGATGCAACACTCCACAATACCGCCCGGATAGATAGGATGATGCAACACTCCACAACACCGCCCGGATAGATAGGATGATGCAACACCGCCAGGATAGATAGGATGATGCAACACCGCCCGGATAGATAGGATGACGCAACACCCCACAACACCGCCCGGATAGATAGGATGACGCAACACCGCCCGGATAGATAGGATGACGCAACACCGCCCGGATAGATAGGATGACGCAACACCGCCCGGATAGATAGGATGACGCAACACCGCCCGGATAGATAGGATGACGCAACACCGCCCGGATAGATAGGATGACGCAACACCGCCCGGATAGATAGGATGACGCAACACCCCACAACACCGCCCGGATAGATAGGATGACACAACACCGCCCGGATAGATAGGATGACGCAACACCCCACAACACTGCCAGGATAGATAGGATGACGCAACACCCCACACAGCAAATTGTCCACTATGTTATCATTTGGAGAAAAGCGACAGTAAAAATCATGCCAGACGATGTTATCTATCCATAACATACGCTTTTTGAACGGTCTATCGATAAGATATTTCTATTATGGTTGCATACATAAATATGAACATCTGAGATAACAAGCAAACACCTGTCATGTCTAGCAAACACCTAACATGAGAAGGAACAACCCGTTCTCGCACTTTCTTACAGTCAATATTGACTTATTAAATACGTGCATATGTGACATACTAAACATACTAGTTTACCTTGAAAAGCTTCATAGAAAACACCGATCTTACCTAACCTTCTTAGTTAGGTAAGACAATAATAATAATTGTGTTTAATAAGTCAATATTGACTATACGAAAGTGCGAGAACGGGTTGGAAGGAAACACTAAAAACATCCCCATGAAACTCTGGCTGAGATGTTGGCATCATTAAATTGTCTTCCACGAAAGGTAAATGACCAGTCAGTGTGCTCCAGACATGAATTTTGCCCACCCCATCCCAAGCTATCTATATATATATATATATATATATATATATATATATATATATATATATATATATATATATATATATATATATATATATATATATATATATGACAGTGTCAGACCACGGAGGAAGAACTGAAACGGGAATTTCCTTAAGTACTTTCGTATTTAATAATACATCTTCAGAAGGGTAATACATCTTCACCCCTTCTGAAGATGTATTATTAAGTACGAAAGTACTTAAGGAAATTCCTGTTTCAATTATTCCTTCGTGGTCTGACACTGTAACGTACCGAATCATAGAAAACGTGGATATATGTGAGCTTCTACTTTCCATAGTACTTTAATGTACAAAAATGAGACGCAGTAGACTAAAGAGCATGTTGCCGGCTTCAACTTGAAGGGCAGAGAACACTGCAGACGATTTGGACTAGTCACCCCACCAGCGGTCACTGGCAAGGCCTGGCCCCGAGCAGGGTTGCCAGATCAGAATTGCTAAAAGTAGCGAGTTTTGAAATTGAAATTGAAATAAGTTTATTGAGGTAAAATACACACAAAGGGATGAGGTAGCTCAAGCTATTCTCACCCCGTTCAGTACAACGTGTTAATACATACATAGACACACATCACAAACAATAAACATATTAGTAGCGAGTTGATGGTCTAAAAGTAGCGAATTTGTAGTTAATGTAGCCTAATATTTGATTTAGCGATTGACTTTTTTCAGAGTAATATATTTTAATACATAGATACACACTACGTGATTTAATGGTTGTATTAATATTATTACTGCATGTATAATAACAATTGTGATAATAGGATAACTTAGCAATATTTGCTGTATGAAGCATAATGGATGTAGAGTCCTTCAATGTCATCACATATAAAGATTATTAAAGATCTTCGTCTGCATCGACAACCTCATTCTTGTGTAGTGAAGACTTATATCTTATCTCTGACATGGGTGGTTTAAATGATGAGCAACAAGTGTGTTCACCGGGAGCCGGTCGGCCGAGCGGACAGCACGCTGGACCTGTGATCTTGTGGTCCTGGGTTCGATCCCAGGCGCCGGCGAGAAACAATGGGCAGTTTCTTTCACCCTGTTACCTAGCAGTAAAATAGGTACCTGGAAGTTAGTCAGCTGTCACGGGCTGCTTCCTGGGTGTAGAGGCCTGGTCGAGGACCGGGCCGCGGGGACACTAAAGCCCAGAAATCATCTCAAGATAACCTTTTTTTAACAAGATTTTTCCTCTTTTTGAGTTTCAGCATTGCTAGGAATACGAAGAAAATGTTTGCAAATTTATACTAAAAAATTTTGGCATCTTTCTTGGACATTTTGAAGCTTTTCCTGGTTTATATAATTTTTGTGTTGAAAAATCCTAACAAAAGTCGACTTTCTCCAGCGGTTGATAAATAAAAGTAAAATCCAAATTAACTTTTAAGCTTTGCCTGATCAGGATTCAAGATTCTTCCGGGTATTCCAAGAGTGAAGTTTTCTAAGACAAGGCTACGCTGATCTGCTTCATATTTTTTATAGTCATCCTTTCAAAATCATTTACAATGGGTTTGAGGAATGTGAAATATAGCTTATTGGCAGCATCAAACTGAAAATAGTTGCCTTACAACATACCACAAGGAGAAGAAACGATTTGTTAATGAGTTATTCAAGTATCCCACTGATCTAACAGCCGCCCTAGACTATTGTGCCTTGCCAATCATCGTGTTCCTGACAAAGGTATCAACTATAAGGGATCTTTCACCATCATTTATAAGTCTGTAAATCTCTAGATAAAATTATCCCCTGAATGAAGATCTCTGGAACCAACTGTAGCTCTCTTGTCACGAAGTCGATGCTGAAAGGTAATTCGTCAGATGCATGAGAACAGACCAAATGCAAGGAATGATCCACTCTCCCCCACGGGAGACATCTCCCGTCACGCAGGGTGCAGTCGCACCTCCACAGATCTCCAGTATCAGCTCTTGATACTGGTAATGGCACAAAAGGGCCACCACTTACGGGCTATTCATGCCCGTGCCACTTCTTGGGTGGCTAAATCTTTATCAATCAATCCCCACTCTCCTCCACTCTCCCCCACACTCCCCCACTCACATACATTTGATAAGAAACAAATAAGGGATAACTTGATCACAGTGTAAAGTGAGAGACGAGGTCTACACAGAGTTGATGTCCCGTCTGTGCAAGACGCCGCTTCAGATCAACTCCAATATAGCTAAAATTATCTTTGAGGTGTTGATACAAGGTTTCAAAGGTGACTGAAACTATTCACAACTAATAGTTGTGACTGAAACTATTCTCATAAACTTAGGTAAAATCCTACTCTGTTTAGCTTTATAATATCGAACACACACACAAAAAAACTATTTTTTTAGGGCTTAGATTGCTTGCATAGATATTACCCGGGATGAAGTATTAATGACAATTAAGGTTGGGAGTACACACAGAAATCACAGGAGCGTGATACATCAAATGAACAAATCCACAAGGGCCTCAAATCCCTCATCACGGCCTTTGCGGATTTGTTCAGGGTTGGGAAGTCTATCGTCCCACGGGAGGATTACCTTGCGGTTACTTTTTCTTTCTACGGTTCCTAGGATCAACGTCCCCAGGGCTCTGTCTCTGACCAGGCCTCATGCGGTTGGTGGTCTGGTCAAGCAGGCTGTTGGACGCGGCTGTGATTTACCTACATGACATTATATACATAAATAAGAACATAAGAACATAAGAACAAAGGTAACTGCAGAAGGCCTATTGGCCCATACGAGGCAGCTCCTATTCTATAACCACCCAATCCCACTCATATACTTGTCCAACCCGTGCTTGAAACAATCGAGGGACCCCACCTCCACAATGTTACGCGGCAATTGGTTCCACAAATCAACAACCCTGTTACTGAACCAGTATTTACCCAAGTCTTTCCTAAATCTAAACTTATCCAATTTATACCCATTGTTTCGTGTTCTGTCCTGTGTTGATACTTTTAATACCCTATTAATATCCCCCCGGTTATGTCCATTCATCCACTTGTAAACCTCTATCATGTCACCCCTAACTCTTCGCCTTTCCAGTGAATGCAACTTAAGCTTTGTTAATCTTTCTTCATATGAAAGATTTCTAATTTGGGGAATTAACTTAGTCATCCTACGCTGGACACGTTCAAGTGAATTTATATCCATTCTATAATATGGCGACCAAAACTGAACTGCATAATCTAAATGGGGCCTAACTAGAGCAAGATATAGCTTGAGAACCACACCAGGTGTCTTGTTACTAACGCTGCGATTAATAAATCCAAGTGTCCGATTTGCCTTATTACGAACATTTATGCATTGATCCTTTTGTTTTAAATTCTTACTAATCATAACTCCCAGATCCCTTTCGCAATCCGACTTCGCAATCACAACACCATCTAGCTCGTATCTTGTAACTCTATCATCATTACCTAACCTCAGAACTTTACATTTATCAGCATTAAACTGCATCTGCCAATCCTTTGACCATTTCAAAACCCTATCTAGATCAACTTGAAGTGATAGTGAGTCCTCCTCCGAATTAATTTCCCTACCGATTTTCGTATCATCGGCAAATTTGCAAATGTTGCTACTCAAACCTGAATCTAAATCATTTATATATATTATAAACAACAGAGGTCCCAGGACAGAGCCTTGAGGCACTCCACTTACAACATTTTCCCACTCTGACTTGATTCCATTTATACTAACTCTCTGTTTCCTTTGGTATAGCCATGCCCTAATCCAGCTTAATATAGCACCCCCAATACCATGAGACTCTATCTTTTTAATCAGTCTTTCATGTGGCACTGTATCAAAAGCTTTGCTAAAGTCAAGGTATACAACATCGCAATCCTTACCACTATCAACTGCCTCAACAATGCTAGAATAAAAAGATAACAAATTTGTTAAACATGAACGGCCATTTATAAAACCATGTTGCGACTCAATTATTAATTTATGTTTTTCAAGTCACTGGCTTAATATTAATAGCCCAAATTACTCCAAAAAGTAGCACGTAGCTAGCTTACAAATTTAGGAGCGCTGTGTTCTCAAAAGTAGCGCAATTCGCTACTTTTAGCCCAGTCTGGCAACACTGGCCGCAAGGGTCGCCTGGGTCCCTCCACCCTTCTCCCCCTCTTAAATTATAACGCAGAGCCTTCACCCATAATTCGTAGACCTCACTCGGGGTACCCAAAGACGGCGCTCCGTCACTGATTCTTTCCTCCGAGATCACAGCAAGTAAAGGAAAATCAATTTACTTTTAAATCCTTTAACGTTGTTTCAAGTGAATATCCCTACGCAAAGTAAGCCACAATAACCTGGCTGAACATGTACAGTCTAGTCTGACCCCACATATGAGCTCTAAGACAGCGACGTTTCGGACCGTCCTGTGGCAGGATTAATCAAGGATTAATCCTGTCTCCTTAATCAAGGATTAATCCTGTCTCCTTAATCAAGGATTAATCCTGTCTCCTTAATCAAGGATTAATCCTGTCTCCTTAATCAAGGATTAATCCTGTCTCCTTAATCAAGGATTAATCCTGTCTCCTTAATCAAGGATTAATCCTGTCTCCTTAATCAAGGATTAATCCTGTCTCCTTAATCAAGGATTAATCCTGTCTCCTTAATCAAGGATTAATCCTGTCTCCTTAATCAAGGATTAATCCTGTCTCCTTAATCAAGGATTAATCCTGTCTCCTTAATCAAGGATTAATCCTGGCACAATTTACGTTAATTTACGTAACACCTTACGAAAGCTGTACATCATTAATTATTCATGGCTGCAGTGTTTACATTTATTACACATTTTGCGAGCTTGAACATTTACATTCCAAGGTTGTTATGGCTATAAACAACTTCTGAGTGCTTCGGAGCTCAGTTGAATATAAACAAAGTCGCCATGACTGAGGAAAGATGCAAGGGTTTCGTAAATGGTTGAATAAATGCTTGGCGAACCCTAGTCAAGAACGGTCCGAAACGTCCTTCCACGTGTGTTGGTTGATTTATATTTTTGCCACCAGATGCGGCCAGTCTACTATGCACCCATACTCATCCTGTGAGCGGTAGCGCAAAAAGGATTATACAGGGGCACAAAAACCAGACCTCAGTGGAAATGTTTACATTAATTCAGATACAAGGGGCAAGCCACCCATAATATATTATGGGCGAGCTACTTATAAACAATACGGGAGACATCTCCCGTCACGCAGGGTGTAGTCGCACCTCCTCAGATCTCCAGTATTAGCTAATGATACTGGTAATGGCTCAAAAGGGCCACCACTTACGGGCTATTCATGCCTGTGCCACCTTTTGGGTGGCTTAATCTTCATCAATCATCAATTATAAACAATACATGGGACTACTTAACTTCATCGTGTCCCTTCACAAGTAGCCAGCCCCCGTATACGATATCAACTTTCAGATAGCGCAAAGTCGGTATGGCTACCTCGCACATGGGAGGGATACGAGGACCAGACACGATGTGATCTCAGACAAGGCACGAGAGAAGGAATGGTATTGACCCTGCTAGGTGCCAGGGTCAATACGTTGTGTGTCACCGACTCGATAAAGCATAGGAGTGGAACGTCAGCTTCAATAGTCGTTCTATCGTGTTTGTGTTTCACAGAAGGTTAAGTCTGAAAAGCTTGGAGGGACCAAGTGCCGTATTTATTAAATTCAATTTCGAAAGAAATTTACATCTTATTAGGAAAAATAAACACAAGAAAAAATGCAATTAAACAAGAAATAAGAAGAAACACAAGAAATTATTAGGAAAAATAAACACCAGAAAAAATGCCGTGGTTTATATATATATAGTGTCAGACCACGGAGGAAAATTGAAACAAGAATTTCCTTAAGTACTTTCGTATATTAATACATCTTCAGAAGGAGTGAAGACTCCTTCTGAAGATGTATTAATATACGAAAGTACTTAAGGAAATTCTTGTTTCAATTTTCCTCCGTGGTCTGACACTGTCACATATTTAATCACGTGTTTATTTTCGTGATATACACACACACACACACACATATATATATATATATATATATATATATATATATATGTATATATATATATATATATATATATATGTATATATATATATATATATATATATATATATATATATATATATATATATATGTATATATATATATATATATATATGTATATATATATATATATATATATATATATATATATATATATATATATATATATATATATATATATATATATATATATGTATATATATATATATATATATATATATATATATATATATATATATATATATATATATATATATATATATATATATATACGCACTTTGCAAACTCTATAGCCATAGCAAAGCTCCTGTGATTTTTTAAACCGAGGTCAAAATAAAGAAAAAGGCACGTTTACTCGAGTTATTTGAGGCGATTGGACGAAAAATACAAACGAGATTAGCGCGCGAAAAAAATAATACGAACTGAATAGCGCGCGAAAAAAATAATACGAACTGTATACCCCGCGAAAAAAATACGAACTGTATACCCCGCGAAAAAAATACGAACTGTATACCCCGCGAAAAAAATACTAACTGTATAGCGCGCGAAAAAAATACGAACTGTTTAGCGCGCGAAAAAAATACAAATTGAATAGCGCGCGAAAAGCGTGACAGTCGGAGTTGCGTCATCTGGGCTGTGGAGGTTAAACGCTCGCAGCAGACATGACCAAATATACACAAGTCTCGCCCCTCGAGATCATTATAGACTCAAGGTGGTTTCACCCCAGAGATATTATTCACACCCCCGTATATAACTACGCTGTGATATAATTGCATTAATACGATTATATAGCCTCGGCTCGTATCGGTACCGCTAGACTGCTCGAATGTAGCGGTAAATGTCGAGTGAAGCTGTTTGGAGAGCACGTGCTACTGCTGCCAGCCGTCCTAAAAATATTGATTGTCCCATTTATAACGCTAACGGCACTTGGAGGTTAATATAAACGACAAGAAATGACCGTCTCACCTACCTTTAAAATGAAACGTAGAGGGAGGAAGAATATGGTGGGTATAGTACACAAATCAATGCACAGTCAAGACTAGAACTGCGGGAGCGGTGCGACGTGCCACCTCAGCGTCAGACTGTCGTCTGCTAGACTCGCGGCTCCTCGCTACACTACACCTCTCGCCCGCACAGTTGCCAGCTACACCCACACATTACACCTCGCCAAGAAGATATCCAAACTATAATTCCAAGATATCCAAATCTATCATTCCTTCGTCATTCTACAACACGATTCATACTTTTAATCATACGCTGATTGATAACCACTTGTTGGTAAATTGTCTTCAAGTTTGTGGGTGTTTTTCTTACTTTCATATTTAAGAAACTAATATTATTTTAAGGGTAAGAGTGCATGGTTGCAATTGACAGCTGTGGTGTGCACTGGTCCGCGTGGCTCTCTGCATGCAGCTGAGGTCTCGTTAATGTATAACACTACAGGAGTATATATATATATATATATATATATATATATATATATATATATATATATATATATATATATATATATATATATATATATATATATATATTAAATCGGCTTCTGTCCCGAATTTCAGCCAGCTTGATTGTCTACATGGTATTAAACCTTATTTTTCATATGAAAATTATTATTTAGCGAAGATTTACTGTTGAGTCAACGCCAAAGGTTCAACGGTGACAACATTGAATGTTTCTAGAGCATCTTGGGCCCACTGAGAGAGAGAGAGAGAGAGAGAGAGAGAGAGAACAGGAAGGTGGGATGAAGGGAGAGAAAATGGGAGAGAGAGAAAATGGATGGGAGAGAGGCAGGGGAAACGGCTGCAACTCTGGAGGTTGATGTGCACTCCAAAATATGCTTCTACAAAACATTGAACACGCTACTAATACTCTGATTAGGCATCTTAGCTTCGGTTTACGGGCTATTCATGCCCGTGCCACCTCCTGGGTGGCTTAATCTTCATCATCATCTTAGCTTCACGGGAGACATCTCCAGTCACGCAGGGTGCAGTCGCACCTCCACAGATCTCCAGTATCATCTATTGATACTGGTAATGGCTCAAAAGGGCCACCACTTACGAGCTATTCATGCCCGTGCCACTTTTTGAGTGGCTTAATCTTCATTAATCAATCAATCTTAGCTTCATTTGCAAGGAGGAGGAGGAGGAACTGATCAACACCACTCACGACACCAAGATACCATTCTGAATCACCAGGACATCGTAAAGGCACGCCACTCATCGGAAATAACGCCGAAAAAATACACGCTCCTCATGAACATATTTTCAATGCAATATATTCTTGAAAGACATCATACTTTTGTAACATTAGGACATAAGGATCGCATACACGCTCTCTCACACAGTCACAGCCCCGCTCCTGTGCCAGGTAAGTCCACTACGGGCTCACCATAGCCCGTGCTACTTGCCCCGCTCCTGTGCCAGTTAAGTCCATTACGGGCTCACCATAGCCCGTGCTACTTGCCCCGCTCCTGTGCCAGGTAAGTCCACTACGGGCTCACCATAGCCCGTGCTACCTGCCCCGCTCCTGTGCCAGGTAAGTCCACTACGGGCTCACCATAGCCCGTGCTACTTGCCCCGCTCCTGTGCCAGGTAAGTCCACTACGGGCTCACCATAGCCCGTGCTACTTGCCCCGCTCCTGTGCCAGGTAAGTCCACTACGGGCTCACCATAGCCCGTGCTATGTGGAACATTTTGTTCCGAGTAGCTGAATCTATAACAACAACAACAATGCTATCTCATTATACTTTAATATACTATTCCTTACACACCTTTTAAAGCGAGAGGAAATGTATATGTTTATCTCTCAGAATGTTTGGTAATATGTTTATTGTTTGTGATGTGTGTCTATGTATGTATTAACACGATGTACTGAACGGGGTGAGAATAGCTTGAGCTGCCTCATCCCTTTGTGTGTATTTTACCTCAATAAACTTATTTCAATTTCAATTTTAAAGTGAGAGGATTAATTCGTTAGCTCGCCAGCTTCTCGTTAATCTAATCGCCGAAGCTGCATTTATATCTGAAATTCTATCCCCCAATACTCTTTAAATTCAATTTCATTCTCATTATCTCAATCTTAGCGTTTTGCGGGCGTCATAAGATTATTTTCGTGACTCATGGATAATGAAGATACCTGGTTGATACCTGGTTGATGGGGTTCTGGGAGTTCTTCTACTCCCCAAGCCCGGCCCGAGGCCAGGCTTGACTTGTGAGAGTTTGGTCCACCAGGCTGTTGCTTGGAGCGGCCCGCAGGCCCACATATACCTGGTTGATGGGGTTCTGGGAGTTCTTCTACTCCCCAAGCCCGGCCCGAGGCCAGGCTTGACTTGTGAGAGTTTGGTCCACCAGGCTGTTGCTTGGAGCGGCCCGCAGGCCCACATATACCTGGTTGATGGGGTTCTGGGAGTTCTTCTACTCCCCAAGCCCGGCCCGAGGCCAGGCTTGACTTGTGAGAGTTTGGTCCACCAGGCTGTTGCTTGGAGCGGCCCGCAGGCCCACATATACCTGGTTGATGGGGTTCTGGGAGTTCTTCTACTCCCCAAGCCCGGCCCGAGGCCAGGCTTGACTTGTGAGAGTTTGGTCCACCAGGCTGTTGCTTGGAGCGGCCCGCAGGTCCACATATACCTGCTTGATGGGGTTCTGGGAGTTCTTCTACTCCCCAA
The DNA here is from genome assembly GCF_040958095.1 of Procambarus clarkii. NCBI lineage: Eukaryota > Metazoa > Arthropoda > Malacostraca > Decapoda > Cambaridae > Procambarus > Procambarus clarkii. The sequence goes on along the minus strand of NC_091203.1, from coordinate 27,460,811 downwards.
GCCCGGCCCGAGGCCAGGCTTGACTTGTGAGAGTTTGGTCCACCAGGCTGTTGCTTGGAGCGGCCCGCAGGCCCACATATACCTGGTTGATGGGGTTCTGGGAGTTCTTCTACTCCCCAAGCCCGGCCCGAGGCCAGGCTTGACTTGTGAGAGTTTGGTCCACCAGGCTGTTGCTTGGAGCGGCCCGCAGGCCCACATATACCTGGTTGATGGGGTTCTGGGAGTTCTTCTACTGCCCAAGCCCGGCCCGAGGCCAGGCTCGACTTGTGAGAGTTTGGTCCACCAGGCTGTTGCTTGGAGCGGCCCGCAGGCCCACATACCCACCACAGCCCGGTTAGTCCGGCACTCCTTGGAGGAATAAATCTAGTTTCCTCTTAAAAATGTCCACGGTTGTTCCGGCAATATTTCTTATGCTTGCTGGGAGGACGTTGAACAACCGCGGACCTCTGATGTTTATACAGTGTTCTCTGATTGTGCCTATGGCACCTCTGCTCTTCATTGGTTCTATTCTACATTTTCTTCCATGTCGTTCACTCCAGTACGTTGTTATTTTACTGTGTAGATTTGGTACTTGGCCCTCATTTTTACCGTACCTGAGTACCTGGAATTTATCACTGTTAAACATCATGTTATTTTCTGATGCCCAGTCGAAAACTTTATTAATATCTGCTTGAAGTTTTTCAATGTCCTGAGCCGAGGTAATTTTCATACTGATTTTTGTGTCATCTGCAAAGGATGATACGAAGCTGTGACTTGTATTTTTGTCTATATCTGATATGAGAATAAGGAAAAGCAGCGGTGCAAGGACTGTACCCTGAGGTACAGAGCTTTTCACTGCACTTGGACTAGATTTTATATGGTTGACAGTTACTCGCTGAGTCCTGTTTGACAGAAAACTGAGTATCCAGCGTCCTACTTTACCGGTTATTCCCATTGACTTCATTTTGTGTGCTATCACGCCATGGTCACATTTATCGAAGGCCTTTGCGAAGTCCGTGTATATCACATCAGCATTCTGTTTCTCTTCTAATGCCTCAGTGACTTTGTCGTAGTGCTCAAGTAGCTGTGAGAGGCACGATCTTCCCGCTCGAAATCCATGTTGGCCTGGGTTGTGAAGGTCATTGGTCTCCATGAAATTGGTGACCTGACTCCTAATCACTCTCTCAAATACTTTTATGATGTGCGATGTTAGTGCAACTGGTCTATAATTTTTTGCCAATGCTTTGCTCCCTCCCTTGTGTAGAGGGGCTATGTCTGCTACTTTAAGTGCATCTGGTATCTCCCCCGTGTCCAAGCTCTTCCTCCACACTATACTGAGTGCCTGTGCTACCGGCACTTTGCATTTCTTTATAAATATTGAATTCCATGAGTCTGGACCTGGGGCCGAGTGCATGGGCATGTTTTCAATTTCTTTTTCAAAATTTAGTGCGCTCGTGTTTATATCAGTTATATTTACAGGGGTTTGAATATCCCGCATAAGAGATGAGTAGTATTTTTAATATATATTTTGTCTCAGTATTTACTAAAGTCAGTATTTACTATTGTCAGTGTCAAACACGTCTGCCTCCTTCCTTGTCAGTGTCATACATAAACTCCTTCCTTGTCAGTGTCATACATAAACTCCTTCCTTGTCAGTGTCATACATAAACTCCTTTCTTGTCAGTGTCATACATAAGTTCCTCCTTCCTTGTCAGTGTCATACACGTCTTCCTCCTTCCTAATCAGTGTCATACATAAACTCCTTCTTCGTTGTCAGTATTAAACACATGGTATAATGTTTCGTACCAATTATAAGCCTCGACAAGACAGGTCATCACCCTAGTGGGTACAATACCCAAGAACAACGTCAATTAAACTTCAATTGACTTCAATTCAACGCCTTCAACGCTGAATGGCCGTTGATAACCTTGACTCAACGTCGACCCAACGCCACAACTGGATACTGCGTCCCATGGTTCCGTCCCCTGACTCTGGGGGATTAGAATTAGGGATTAGAATGGGGGATTATTAGATCTTAATAAAGATTAAACCAACCAAAAGGTGGCACGGGCATGAATAGCCCTAAATGCCCGAAATATATGGCCGAAATGCTATGGTTCTAGTGGCTTTAGGTATTGTATGTACTATCTCTATCTTTAAATGCGTCATTATGTATGTAGCTCAATGGATGTACCTTTACCTGAATAAAAGATCTAAATCTAAAAATCTAAATCTAAAGATCTAAATCTAAAAATCTAAATCTAAAGATCTAAATCTAAAGATCTAAATCTAAAAATCTAAATCTAAAAATCTAAATCTAAAAATCTAAATCTAAAAATCTAAATCTAAAAATCTAAATCTAAAAATCTAAATCTAAAGATCTAAATCTAAAGATCTAAATCTAAAGATCTAAATCTAAAGATCTAAATCTAAAGATCTAAATCTAAAAATCTAAATCTAAAAATCTAAATCTAAAAATCTAAATCTAAAAATCTAAATCTAAAAATCTAAATCTAAAAATCTAAATCTAAAGATCTAAATCTTAAGATCTAAATCTTAAGATCTAAATCTAAAGATCTAAATCTAAAGATCTAAATCTAAAGATCTAAATCTAAAGATCTAAATCTAAAAATCTAAATCTAAAAATCTAAATCTAAAAATCTAAATCTAAAAATCTAAATCTAAAAATCTAAATCTAAAAATCTAAATCTAAAAATCTAAATCAAAAAATCTAAAAATCTAAATCTAAAAATCTAAATCTAAAAATCTAAATCTAAAAATCTAAATCTAAAAATCTAAATCTAAAAATCTAAATCTAAAAATCTAAATCTAAAAATCTAAATCTAAAAATCTAAATCTAAAAATCTAAATCTAAAAATCTAAATCTAAAAATCTAAAGATCTAAATCTAAAGATCTAAATCTAAAAATCTAAATCTAAAAATCTAAATCAAAAAATCTAAATCTAAAAATCTAAATCTAAAAATCTAAATTTAAAAATCTAAATTTAAAAATCTAAATCTAAAAATCTAAATCTAAAAATCTAAATCTAAAAATCTAAATCTAAAGATCTAAATCTAAAGATCTAAATCTAAAGATCTAAATCTAAAGATCTAAATCTAAAGATCTAAATCTAAAAATCTAAATCTAAAAATCTAAATCTAAAAATCTAAATCTAAAAATCTAAATCTAAAAATCTAAATCTAAAGATCTAAATCTAAAGATCTAAATCTAAAGATCTAAATCTAAAGATCTAAATCTAAAGATCTAAATCTAAAAATCTAAATCTAAAAATCTAAATCTAAAAATCTAAATCTAAAATCTAAATCTAAAAATCTAAATCTAAAAATCTAAATCTAAATCTAAAAATCTAAATCAAAAAATCTAAATCTAAAAATCTAAATCTAAAAATCTAAATCTAAAAAATCTAAATCTAAAAATCTAAATCTAAAAATCTAAATCTAAAAATCTAAATCTAAAAATCTAAATCTAAAAATCTAAATCTAAAAATCTAAATCTAAAAATCTAAATAAAAAAATCTAAATCTAAAAATCTATATCTAAAAATCTAAATCTAAAAATCTAAATCTAAAAATCTAAATCTAAAAATCTAAATCTAAAAATCTAAATCTAAAAATCTGGGTGACACATCTGGTACAGACCAGGCGCTGGGTGACACATCTGGTGCAAACGAGGCGCTGGCTGACACATCTGGTGCAGACCAGGTGCTGGGTGACACATCTGGTGCAGACGAGGCGCTGGGTGACACAACTGGTGCAGACGAGGCGCTGGATGACACATCTGGTGCAGACGAGGCGCTGGGTGACACATCTGGTGCACACGAGGCGCTGGGTGACACATCTGGTGCAGACGAGGCGCTGGGTGACACAACTGGTGCAGACGAGGCGCTGGGTGACACAACTGGTGCAGACCAGGCGCTGGGTGACACATCTGGTGCAGACGAGGCACTGGGTGACACATCTGGTGCAGACGAGGCGCTGGGTGACACAACTGGTGCAGACCAGGCGCTGGGTGACACATCTGGTGCAGACGAGGCGCTGGGTGACACAACTGGTGCAGACCAGGCGCTGGGTGACACATCTGGTGCAGACGAGGCGCTGGGTGACACATCTGGTGCAGACGAGGCGCTGGGTGACACATCTGGTGCAGACGAGGCGCTGGGTGACACATCTGGTGCAGACGAGGCGCTGGGTGACACATCTGGAGCAGACGAGGCGCTGGATGACACATCTGGTGCAGACGAGGCGCTGGGTGACACATCTGGTGCAGACGAGGCGCTGGATGACACAACTGGTGCAGACGAGGCGCTGGGTGACACATCTGGTGCAGACGAGGCGCTGGATGACACAACTGGTGCAGACGAGGCGCTGGGTGACACATCTGGTGCAGACGAGGCGCTGGGTGACACAACTGGTGCAGACGAGGCGCTGGGTGACACATCTGGTGCAGACGAGGCGCTGGATGACATATCTGGTGCAGACGAGGCGCTGGATGACATATCTGGTGCAGACGAGGCGCTGGGTGACACATCTGGTGCAGACGAGGCGCTGGATGACATATCTGGTGCAGACGAGGCGCTGGATGACATATCTGGTGCAGACGAGGCGCTGGGTGACACATCTGGTGCAGACGAGGCGTTGGGTGACACATCTGGTGCAGACGAGGCGCTGGATGACACAACTGGTGCAGACGAGGCGCTGGGTGACACATCTGGTGCAGACGAGGCGCTGGATGACATATCTGGTGCAGACGAGGCGCTGGATGACATATCTGGTGCAGACGAGGCGCTGGGTGACACATCTGGTGCAGACGAGGCGTTGGGTGACACATCTGGTGCAGACGAGGCGCTGGATGACATATCTGGTGCAGACGAGGCGCTGGGTGACACATCTGGTGCAGACGAGGCGCTGGATGACATATCTGGTGCAGACGAGGCGCTGGATGACATATCTGGTGCAGACGAGGCGCTGGGTGACACATCTGGTGCAGACGAGGCGCTGGGTGACACATCTGGTGCAGACGAGGCGCTAGATGACACAACTGGTGCAGACGAGGCGCTGGGTGACACATCTGGTGCAGACGAGGCGCTGGATGACATATCTGGTGCAGACGAGGCGCTGGATGACATATCTGGTGCAGACGAGGCGCTGGATGACACATCATCACAGATACGACACCACAGGTAACGAAGCAACATGCCGAGCACATAGAGAATCGCTGAAGGAGGAAGTAACACCTAGCTTCACTCCTCGGGTCATCTCTATGTCCGTGTTTAGAGAGGAAGTGTCAATGGACGTGTGCAGGTCTCCTAAGTCTTTCCGAGGAAGGCGGTTCAAAGACTCAAGGGAGAAGACCTCAGGAATGGGAAGAACCGAGTACGAGGCGCAGGAACGAGACCTCAGGAATGGGAAGAACCGAGTACGAGGCGCAGGAACGAGACCTCAGGAATGGGAAGAACCGAGTACGAGGCGCAGGAACGAGACCTCAGGAATGGGAAGAACCGAGTACGAGGCGCAGGAACGAGACCGCGTGATGAACTTAGGGCAGTAGATCCATCCAGCAGTGTGTGTGTGTGTGTGTGTGAAACTGGAAGGAGTTGCCAAAGCTACGTTACGTGTCATAGATGTGGAATGCGCACGAAAAGTAGAAGAGTGAAGAACGCATCGCTGCTTTGCATGCGCAAGCAAGGCACGACACCCAACAGGCAAGCAATCGTTCATCGGCGGTGAAGCCGGAACGAGGCTTCACCGCCTTAGAATTTCCTTAGCATTCAAGATGCTAAGGAAAAAACCTTTCGACGAACAAAAAAAATAAAGAGACTCGATTGATGTCTTTTGAAGAAAAAGATAGAACAAAAAAGACTCGATGGATCACACGGTTTGAACGCATCGCAGCCAACGCAGATTGGTCAAATGAACAAATCCACAAGGGCCGTGACGAGGATTCGAACCTGCGTCCGAGAGCATCCCAGACGCTGCCTTGATCGACTGAGCTACGACATGGTTAAAAGAGTTAAAACCGAAGTTCTACTGAACTTACTGGATCCTGCAGCTTCTCCGAGACACAAACCACGGTTTTACACAACTCCCCCATGCACCCGAGCGAAGGAGGAAGATCAGCGTGGGCGGGGCGTACTCTTGCTACGCGACGTTAGGGTAGACCTTTTGAGATCCACCACGGTCTGGGATATCATCAACACACAATATTAAAATATTGGACAGAATATCACAAACCACATCATCAAATTCGCATACGACACAAAGATTTATGGTAAAGTGGGAAATGATAAATGATAATTGTCCAAAAGGCTATGCGGCTTTGTGAATTTGTTAGGTCGGTGAGATTTTCATTAGATATTTGTTTAAGTATTTTCTTTGTCATTGCTAATGACATCGCATCAGGCTTGGATACCCATGTGCATGGGAAATAGGCTTATAGGTTCCGGAAGATGAGAGGAAATGTCAACACTGTGGAGAAATGCCCGACAGACCACTGGAACTTTGTCTAACACAGTGCACAGTTACAAACCCATTAAGATTTTAACTTAGATTCAACAGAGCAGAAGAAGTTGTTAAACACATATGGCAAAATCTTACTGAAGCGATCATACGAGTCATAAATACTCATACTCCGCCCAAGTAAAACAGAAACAAGCAACACTTAGTGGGCCAGCCAGAGGCTTAGGGCCCGCGCAAGAATATCCCTAAAAAAAAAAAAAAAAAAAAAAAAAACTGCTAATGAAACACCCATATCAATTTCTACCACTGGTTCTCTGCAGGCTGCCTTTGCAAGCATATCAACAGTGTCATGCCTTGAGATGCCAACATGTGATGGTATCCATACGAATTTAATATCAAATCTGCATTGTTAGTCAGTAGACAAAATGTTAGCGCTAAGCGCTAAGTAAATATTAGCGTTAGCTGCTAAGAAAATGATTGTGTCAAGCGCTAACTTAGCGGTCCCCCGGCGGCGGGGATATGGCATCACTACCATAACAACAACAAACATGGCCGGTGTTTCCTCCACGGCGATGCTGGTCCACACACGCTCATTGACCACCTCCTCTGTTGCACTAGGAAAAAGGAATTTTAGAAAATTCCTCATGTATGGGAAGCGAGGGACCAGGCAACTCAAAGAGGAAATGATGCATAAACCAGAGTTACATAGAGAGTTAGAGGAGGTCTTTGGTAAGGTCGTGGTTTTTCTTTCCATCAATTTAATTATAATCTTTTAGTTTATAAAAACTGTAGAGTGATTATTGTGCACATTTTTAGTGATATAAATGTATCTGTGCCTACTTATGTTCTACAGGTTGTGGTAAAAATAATATATATATATATAAAATAAATGTTTAATCAGGTAAGGTACATACATACAAGAGATTTTACAAAAATTGATAGATTTATAGATAGAGCTAGTACATACAATGCCTAAAGCCATACATACATACAATGTATGTATGGCTTTATTGTATTGTATGTATGGCTTTATTGTATTGTAATTGTACAGTACATTGTATGTACTGTACAATTTTAGGCATTGTATGTACAGTACATACACTGCCTAAAATTCATTGTGCTGGGGGACAGACAGCCAGTGAGGCCCGTCCTAAGGTTTCCCAACGTCAAGAATCTGTCGTACTAAAGTGCCCTTGTCCTAACCTACCAGAGGACCCAAAACAGAAAGCGAGACAGTATGATAATTTTGCGAGCCACTATAATTTTCTTGTATGGCAATTTTTGTCTTTAGGTAAAGATTGTCTCAAAATGCGATGCTCTATTAGGAAGATGGGTTGGCTAGTGTGTACATATATTTATTTATATACAAGAAAGTACATTGAGTTGTGAAAGTACATACATTGGTGATTGAGTGTTACATTCTTGCAAAAGCTACTATCATACACAGCATTTTGGGCAGGTTCTTAAGCTAACCAGTAAATGGAATAGTAGGTACATTGTAATAGAATTTGAATTCAATATAATAAATAGAGTATAAATTGATAGAATACATTATTCTGATGAAGTTGCGTGTCTTTAGTTCTAAATTGGGTGGTGCATAGAAGATAGTGTCAGCAGCACAAGGTGGGAAGCTATGAAGATGAAATTAGGTACTTTTTGGTTCTACTTTTGAATACAGTCTTGATTGGACAGTTTTTAATTCATTATGTAGTAAGTTCCATTTAATGAGTCCTTATTTATTTGCATGGAATGTTTGCACATATTTTATTTGACTAGGATTATCAAAGAGAGAGATAGGTCCCCTCCAAGGTAAAAAAAAATAGATTGACCCTTCCCAGGATGCAACCCCACAGTAAGCTGACTAACTCTTGGGTATCTATTTATTGCTAGGTGAATAAAAGCATTAGGTGATAAGAAATGTGCCCAACCATTTCTGTCCTTCCTGGGACTTGAACCTGGACTTCCGAATTGTGAGTCAAGAACAAACCCAACTGTACTATCTCTTAGCGACCTCTAGGGACCCTCTATGCCCAGTGTATCATTGCACTTTATAAAAGCAAGTTAATATCAATAAAAAATTGAAAATAAAATGTTCAATGTGTGTTCTTAAAATGTGATGCAAGATGTGTGTGTGGTGCTGGGCTGACCTTGGATCATGGTTATGAGATTATTACTCTCACCAGGCTTACTTTTAGTGGTTCCAATTTTTTTTTTTTTTTTTTTTTTTTTTTTTTTTTTTTTTTTTTGAGATATATACAAGAGTTGTTACATTCTTGTAGAGCCACTAGTACGCGTAGCGTTTCGGGCAGGTCCCTGGAATACGATCCCCGCCGCGAATAATCGTTTTACAACCAAGTACACATTTTACTGTTGCGTTAAACAGAGGCTACAGTTAAGGATTTGCGGCCAGTAAATCCTCCCCGACCAGGATACGAACCCCTGACAAAGCGCTCGCGGAACGCCAGGCGAGTGTCTTACCACTGCACCACGGAGACTGTAAACCGTGGTGCTACAAAATGCTACATAAACTTGTAGATTGTTATATATAATATGTGTGTATATACACTGGACTTGTGCCATATGTGTGTATATACTGGACTTGTACATATGCTGGACTTGTGATCCTGTGGTCCTGGGTTCGATCCCAGGCGCCGGCGAGAAACATTGGGCAGAGTTTCTTTCACCCTATGCCCCTGTTACCTAGCAGTAAAATAGGTACCTGGGTGTTAGTCAGCTGTCACGGGCTGCTTCCTGGGGGTGGAGGCCTGGTCGAGGACCGGGCCGCGGGGACACTAAAAAGCCCCGAAATCATCTCAAGATAACCTCAAGATACTGTAGTATAATAATAGTAAAAATAGTCCTCATATCCTAGCTCCTTGGTCTCGTATCCCTAGCAAGTGTTATGTACTGTAGTCATAATGGCATAGCACTTTACCTTGATCATTATTTTATTACATCTGTTAGAGCAATAATATCTATTGTACCTGTGCAAACAAGTGCACTTAAATCATCTATTTTATTTCTTAATACATCTACTGTTGTGCAGTGCACTTTTAGGGTATTATGTTTATGCCTGTGTACAAACTATTATTTTTACCCAATATTTTTTCCTTCTACTAGAACAGAATTGATATACAGTATGATCCTTTTATTACTTCTGATATATAAGCTTTCCTTAATAATATAAATGTCTTCAGTTCTTGTGTTAATACTTTGTGACAACTTGCTTTCTATTCTTAACTTAGATCAATTCTTAATCCTCTATTTTACTCCTTTTATTTATTCCCTATGTACTTATCTGCCATAATTTTGCCTCACATTTTATCGTCTTTGTCAGTCACCATTCTTTGTAGGTTTTCTGTTTCCTTTCTTTATTGATTCTTTCCTTTCCACTTCAACCGTCTTTGACAGTCTCCGTGGTGTAGTGGTAAGACACTCGCCTGGCGTTCCGCGAGCGCTATGTCATGGGTTCGTATCCTGGCCAGGGAGGATTTACTGGGCGCAATTCCTTAACTGTAGCCTCTGTTTAACGCAACAGTAAAATGTGTACTTGGATGAAAAAACGATTCTTCGCGGCAGGGGATCGTATTCCAGGGACCATAGGATTAAGGACTTGCCCGAAACGCTACGCGTACTAGTGGCTGTACAAGAATGTAACAACTCTTGTATATATCTCAAAAAAAACCTTCCTAGCCTACTCAGTTCTTACTAGTTCTTATTTCTTTTGATTCTACTTTCGTTATCCTAACCTTATCTAGGTATTTCATAGACTTAAATTTTCTAAGAAATACTTAAGAAATACTTAAATTAACCCAACCGGGCTAAACTTCTCAGGTGGCAGTTTCTGCCGCACCCTTTGTGCCACCGGTTCCATCTCTGTGACTGCCTTGTGAGTAGCTCTGGTCTCCTGGGGCAAATGAGTGGGCACTGGTTATAAAATTTTTGATCATTTGTTTATATAGTTTGGGGAGTTCTATCACCATTTTCGAGCCTACAGGTTTTGGAGGCAGCAAGATGTGGTTTGTTTTGACTCGCTGACATTCTGGGTGCTTTCCTTGGTGGTGGCATAACTTAATATTTAAATGACACAGCTCCCTTCGCCTCTGTGAAGGGACCAGGTTCTGGCTCTGGGTCCCCAGTAGGCCAGAGAACTCTGTGACTGATGGCACCTGGTTGTTAGCACCGACATCGAAGATGGTAGCTTCTGGGTGTAACAAACTAGGGTTGTAAGAATTATCCAGAGTGGTTTATCGACAAAAGAGAATGGGAAGCTGAGCCCGCATGGTGACCTGGGGACCTGACCCCCAGGGGAATTCGCGGTGGAAATAACCGACGCCTTGGTCATAGCTGCGTATAATGAATCATCCTATAGTATTCAGTAATTTAGAGAAATTAGCCTTTATTCATTTTGCATTAAAATTGTATTGTATAATAGTACTGGATACAATATCAAGAGTATTCTAATTATTGAGTTTAAGTCACAATCAGTGACGTCACGAATCAGATCTAACTTGTAAGGCGGAGTGACCGGCGGTCATAGGTCATCAGGGTTGACAGGTCTACTATTTCTCAAAGTTTTAATAACCATTTTTGTGATCGGGAACAGCTCTGCCGTTAGATGTTTGTGTAATTTAATTTCAGTAAAATAATTCAACCAGTCTGGATCAATTAAGTACAACAGAGGTTAATTGTTATAACTTAAACCTGGCTAGTAACTTGGTAAAACTTTGACTAGGCGGAAGGATACAATGTTCTAGTCTGGGCTAGGCCAGACGAGGATAGATCAGTGTGATCTGCAGAGCAGCTGGGAGAGGTCAAACATCTTACCTCTCCCCAAGCCCAGCCCAACATCTTTAGCTGGTAAAACATAGAGGTATAGTTGCTATGGTTATTTATAGAATAGTCTTCATTGCCATTCAGGTCAAGTAGGGAGTGTTAAAGTGACAGGGAGTGAACATATTTAGATTTTGTTTTAGTTTTCTTTTAATAAATTAAATTTGTTAATATTTTGCATTTTATTATTTCCATGTGTTTTATTTGTAAACTTGTCCTGGTCACGTGGTCCACACGAGGAAGAGTTGGATTGGGCGCCGATTCTAACATCGAATCGGAATTCATCATCCCCATCTAATTAATTCCACACTCAAGTTTCCGAGGTTATAAACTACTAGTGGGGATCAAGCCCCAAGGTTGATTAATTAGCGTGATCGATCCAGACCTCGATCATTGCTCGGTGTTGCTGGTCTGGTGGTGGCAGCGTAGAGGCGACTCTAGGGTTTTGCTCAAAGCCTAGGTCACGTCATACTGGGTGTAGAATCCTAAGTCGGTCAATCGTCTTAGGACCACGTGGCGTGGAGTTGGCTTTGGTAAAAGTTTTGGGGTCCCTTGGTAGAGAATAAAAAGTAAGAATACGGGTAGAGGGCAAAGAAGGAAGATAAGTAGAGAGAGAGAAACCAAACCAGTGTTACATGGGAGCCATTGGGGCTCTCCCAGAAATTGATGTTTCATTACATTCTTCTATAGTCCAAAGGTTAAAAGGTGTATTTATATCATTTCCTATATATCGTGAACAATGTACAGTATGTTTGCTTGCTTCTTGTTTATTAATAAGTGTTTACCTCATCAAACCCATAAACTTATTTCAATTCCAATTTCAATTTCATCAAACGTTTAAACAACCTAACTATTATTTTAAGTTAAGGCTGAATCACTTTCCTTATTAGTAGTCTTATTAAATTTACATACTCTGACAATTATTGAACCTCTGTATATTATTATTTTATAAATTTTTTGAATAATCATTTTAATATTATTACAGTATTACAAAAAAGTGGAATATCTGATATGTATGTTTTTTTAGCTACACATGACCACCTCCACGTCTAATCACACTATTCCTGACCTCGTTCCTGATTGCTATATTTCCTGCTTACAGACCAAAATTTATACTTCCTCTTTTAAAGTGTTATTGTACGTGAATTTTCACCTGCAAGACATTTTATAATAATCCAGGTACAAAACATGTAGAACATGCAGTGCATGTATGTACAGGAAAGTGTTGACCAGACCACACACTAGAAGGTGAAAGGACGACGACGTTTCGGTCCGTCCTGGACCATTCTCAAGTCGATTGTGAATGGTCCAGGACGGACCGAAACGTCGTCGTCCCTTCACCTTCTAGTGTGTGATCTGGTCAACATGCTTTAGCCACGTTATTGTGACTCATCGCCTGCATACAGGAAAGTGTGTATACATCTCCATATACTGTACTTGCATATCAAATTTGTATAATGACCCTGTTTACCAATGTATGCCAATTATTCCTTGTAACCATCTTTCAGAATATATCACAGTATATCTTCGTTACGAGAGAAAGATGAATGAGTAATACTGTAGTCTAACCATTTTTTCCTTTCTTTTCAGACCGAGGGGTACGACCAATTGGCATGAAAATTGGAAACAAATTTAAGATAATTCCAGAAATGGTTCCTGAAATTATTGTTCCTGACCTGGAAGGATTTGAGGTAGGTCTTAAAACAACTTGGAAGATTGGGGTATGGATCACCTCTGTCACCCATACTCTATATTTAGTATTTCACACCAAAAAGTAGATTTAGCAGGCTAATATATTTTTGTTTAATCAGTGTTTCAGTAGGGGATTGAACCTTGTTTATTCCTGGATCGGGGTTGTATCTGGATAAGGTTCTGGGAGTTCTTCTATTCCCCAAACCTTGTGCAGGGCCAGTCTTGACTTCGAAGCTTGGTCTAACATGCTGTTGCCTAAGGCAACAGGATATACATATTCTGTATATCCCGGTTGGTCTGGAATTTCTTTCATAAAACTGTCCAGTTTTTTCTTGACCTTCATTTTTGTTCCAGCAATATTTCTTATACTTGCTGGAAGGATATTGAATAACCGTGGACCTCTGATATTCATGCAGTGTTCTCTGATTGTGCCTTTTGCACCTCTACTCTTCATTGGCTCTATACCACATTTATTTCCATATTGTTCACTCCAGTATGTTGTTACTTAACTGTGCAGATTTGGAACTTGGCCCTCTAATATCTTCCATGTACAGTATGTATTATTTGATATCTATCTGGCCTCCTTTTCTAGAGAGTATATTTTGAGAGCTTTGAGACAATCCCACTCATCTTTATTATGTCCGTGCATGCTGTATATGTTCTCTGTGTTCCCTCTATTTCATCTCCTGCTTTGAAGGGCAAAGTGAGTATCAAGCAGTAATTAAGGTGGGACTGCACAAGTGATTTGCATAGTATGAGCTTTGTGATAGGATCACTGGATTTAAAGATTCTTGTCAACCATCCAACCTAAATATGTTAAATTTCTTGAAATTGTATTGAATGAATAGACACCATAAGATGACTTTCCTATCCAAGTTTCAATACTCTAAATTAAAAAGCAAGTTAATTACCGCAAGAAAATGGCAACATAGCAAAAACTTGAAAAGTATACATATTTTGATCAATTGGAAATCTATGGATATTTACTGTCTAAACTTGATAATTATCAAGGGTGACTTTGTAAAATTTGTTATATTGCTCACCAAAACAATATTTTAATGCCTAAAACATGTGATTGAAAATCTAGAAGCCAACATATTACACAGTATTAACAGGTGTCTTTTTCATAACTTTGTAGAGCTATGAACTTACAGTAATACATTAAACTGGCCCCAAAAAACTTTAATTTGAACTTTTATTAGCATACCTTCTCATTGTGTTACAAGTTATAAAAGAAACCCACACACTAAATTTCAGTAAAATCAAATAATATTTAATGCTTCTGCCAGATGACGGAAATTTAGATCAACACGTTATAAATGCAGTATTTCCGCACCATCCAAGAGGTAAATAATTCAGTGAGCGCAGCAGAATGATCTATCTGATAAACATGTGAACACAGGATATTATGTTAATGTTTACCTCTTGGATGGTGTGGAAATACTGTATTTATAACATATTGATCTAAATTTCAATTGTCTGCCAGTAGTATTAAGTATTATTTAATCTTGCTGAAATTTAGTGTTTGTTTTTTACAACTTTTAACACAATGAGAGGGTATGCCACTCAAACATTTGTTGAGTCAGTGCAATATAATATGTATAATTTGAGATTCGCTCAGAAATTGAAGGTTGAATATGTAAAACTTCATTTTCGAGTAAAATGTGTTCAAAGATTATGCTGCTAATAGATGAGGTAGTTCATGATCCATTTCCATCAAATTTTAAATGCTAATGGGTGGGGATGTATCCTTGAATGTAAGAAAATTTCAGTCAAATCACCTGAGAAACAATGGAGAAAAATGTTACGAAACAGAAACAAAATAAAATGCATAATTTGAGTTGCAATGCCATCTGTACAGTATGTAATTGTTTATGTACACATTATTAATATTTGTTACTGCATATATTTGGTATCCCCATGACAAATTAGCACAATAGAAAATTCTTAATCATTATAATGGGCAAGAAGCATGTCCTCTCAAGAGGCGAAATAGGGGTCCTAGTACATGCTGCCACATCCTTCCTCATGTGATGACCATGGTGTGTCCTCTGGTGAATGTACAATATGCATAATGCGTGTCAGCAGTATTACACGTGACAGGTGAATATACAATACGTATACGTAATGCTTATCAGCTGTATTACACATGACTGTACACAACTTTGGGTTGGACGAGCTACACACATGACTGCTTGTTTTTATCTCCCTTCTTTCTCCACTCTACTAAGTGTTACTTAGTTAACTACTAAGTGTTAGACTTAATAGAGTCTAAACACTCTATTAAGTGTTAGAGTACACAGTTGGTGTGCCAAGGAGCACAGATCTTCCCTCTCTGAATGCTATGAAGCAACTGACATGAGCTGCCTTGAACTACTTTCATGGATATAGATGCCATCAAACACCATATACATTAAAAAAACAAAAAACAGTTTATTACATAAAATCAAGGTGATTTAGAGAATACACAAAGAGCACATGTTTTTCTCATGTGGCTGCTCCCCATATATATGTATGTATGTATAGAATTATGCTCATAAACTCACCTACTGTATGTTTCATATCTACATTCATAATTTAATTTTTCATATGTACAGTACTATATTTAATTGTACATCTGGAATCAAAAGGAAAGTGGGTGCCTCTCCTAGGCCTGATGTTCGGGTCGCCACCTGGTGGTGGTAGTCAGAGGTAGTTTATGCTTGGCCTTGCTTACAGTCGTGTTTGGTGATTCGGTGTTACATAACATTATTGAAATCATAATGAATATTATGATGCCTCTCAGTGGTGGGTTGATCTCTGATCCATATAACCACCCTGCACCATTGAGAGGACAAGGCGGTTTGTAAAGGTACTGTACCTGTCGTTGGTAGGTTGAGATACACTGGGAGCTTGGCGTATTCACAGTCTCTTTTTCCGTACCAGTGACACGAAGTAGCGGGAGTTAACGAGGGGGTGCCAGGGCAGAGCTGCTTGATGCTTTGTTTATAATTTTAGTGTTAAAGGAAGAGCTTACATTGTGTGAATTTAGAGCTGTGTGAATCTGTGCAAATTGAGGCTGTTTTTTGTTGTACCTTAACATGATCAGACCTATTTTGGGGCAAATTGTTATATTAAAACAAATCATGAAAGTAAAAATGACACATTTTACACTCTTATCAACTAACTTCTTTCTCCCATTTCCTTCCTATTTTCACTATTTTTACATACTAAATCAATTTGACTTTATTTTTTTTATTTAAATTGATATATTTCAGCTAAAGCCATACGTGTCTTACAAAGTACCAGATGTTATACAAAGCGAATTTGGACCACAAGATTTATTTTATGCAGTATATAGTGAAAAGATAACAGAAGATTTCAAGAATGGCAAGTTAAATGAAGACGGCAGCCCAGTTGAACCATCAGAGATGGAACTCTTGACAGCAGATGAGGCTAAGAAAAAGGCACTCTCCATTGGGTCAGATATATTTTAGGTAAATTTTTGGAATTGGTAAAGCATGTCATATACTTTATTTCTGAACTACTGTATGCAATTTATGCCTTTCTGTGTCTTTAATATAGTCTAACCTCCATTCTTGTTATAATGATGTAAAATTTTGCTCATTCATGTGTACATAGTGCAGTGGGGGTGTCAAGCTCCACCTCGTATAATAGAAAATTAGTTTTTATGATTTACAAAATAATTTAATAATAGAACCAAGAAATTAAAGGATACTTGTATAATGACTACGTACAGGATTTAATAATAACTATAGTGGGCCATAGCTCTGCGTAAGTGATTCATTCCTGGACAACCTCTTATTGTACTGACTTGAGTTTGGGGAAAAACAAAGTCGACTGGATTCAGGAAATTTGAGTTATTTTCCAGACATTTCCAAATGCCCACTTTTTCTCATTACCAGTAAACACCCAGTTCACCATTATCACTAAATATTCATACCACTTTCTATATTCAAATGCAGTTTTGTTTATATTAAAGTGCAGAATGCTTCAGAAGAGCCATTATGCAAGAATGAAATCAAAAAATGCATTAAACAAGATGTTTGTGAGGAGTCAAAGGGCTATATTTAGACATCGTGCTCCAAAACAATGTCTTGGACACAATAATTTTGTGCATTGTCACATTCTGGCACTCATACTCTCATGCAGGTCAAATTTTGGTGTTAAAAGTCGATTCACGATCTCCAAATGCCGTAATATGAACTTGCACAGAACAAGAGTCAGCTGTACAGGCAGCTATCAATATATGCTGTACATTACACATAGAAATCACAATAGTGGGATGCATCAAATTAACAAATCCACAAGGGCAATTCTTTTAACCATGTCGTAGCTCAGTCGATTGAGACAATATCTGGGATCCTCTCGGACGTAGGTTCGAACCCTCGTCACGGCCCTTGTGGATTTGTTCACATGCTGTACTTTATTGGAGAGTATGGCTTCATCAGTATGTGGCTACAGTAATGACTTGTATATAATGTTTCAAAGTGTGTGTGTGTGTTTATTAAAATGTCATATAAGTTTAGTGGGGGTTATTAGATGACCTGTGGGTTTCTAATGCTTTGTCAATATAGTAATGTCGGACTGTCATACAAGCCGTATTTCTTGTTTTACAAACGTTTTGGATTATATTTTTGAAACATTGCACCTCCCAAGTATTCTGGACTTTATTAGTTGATGTTTTTGTGACTGGAAAGTGAAGGTAGTAATATATATTTATTTAAGTAGGTGTTATATTGAGCAAGTAGTGATCTTCTGGAATGAAGAATGAATGTAACTAATTTCTGGGAGGGACACCTGTGGCTCCCCATGCTTAATCCATACCACCAAGCTTTAGTCCAGCACACCAGTGGGCCAGATTCACGAAGCAGTTACGCAAGCACTTACGAACCTGTACATCTTTTCTCAATCTTTGGCAGCTTTGTTTACAATTATTAAACAGATGATGAGCTCCAAAGCACCAGGAGGCTGTTTATAACAATAACAACAGTTGACTGGGAAGTTTTCGTGCTTGTAAACTGTTTAATAAATGTAACCAAAGCCATCAAAGATTTAGGAAAGATGCACACATTCGTAAGTACTTGCGTAACTGCTTCGTGAATCTGGCCCCAGGTCTTTGAGACCTACCCATCACATAAGACCATTCAAGTCTTATCCCACCCATTCAAGACCAGAATCTGGCTTAATCTATGAGAGAAAAGAAGCTGGGAATTGTAGCTCAACCACATAGTGGGAAAATCCACCAAAAAGCCTACGAACAACAATACAGATGATTGCTCAAAGGAAGTTAGTCAGATCTTATTAAACAAGGCAAACAGTATGCAGATGATGAGTGACAATAATGTGGCTGAAGAGATGATGACCAAATCACTCGCCAGAAAATTAAGAAATGACTATGTTTTGGTCCATTCTGGATCGTTATCAAGTCGACTTGATATTGGCTTTAGTACAAGAGAGCCGTACTTACTAATACCGGTTGTTCACACGTGACCTTGAGACGATGTTCTTACCTTGAGCTACAAACACAATTCCAACCCTGACCACTTCTCCCACTGTTCTGTCCTCTGGATGTCATCTCTCCAATCCAGCTGAACTTGAGGTCTTCTGCTTGCTTTTGATGTTCAAGGATTAATCCTGTGGATTATCATGATGGCATAGTATCTAACAACCTTGTGATCACGTCACCATTGACCAGAGTTTACCTGTCCCCTGGTTAACGTCTTCAGAGGTGTGAATTTCCCATTGTCTTGTGCCGACAGTCTGGCACTGTGTCCCTATGGCTGATCTGCTGTTCATGTTGTTCATGTTGTACGGCTCTCTTGTTACAAGGGAGGGAGGGACTCGTCAGGGAGGGGAAGTGGTTGGCTGAGACCTCGGGTGACATGAGCTGCCATTTGGTGGCTGTTGGGCACAAGTCAAACAATAATTGCAATGATTGTTTGCCTTGTTTACTTAGAAATGACTAATTTCCTTCAAGCATTCCTTTGTTGTCAAAATACAGTACCACAGTTGTTGTTGTTGATCTTAGGTCTCATGCTCCCCTCACCTTGCAGGGTGACCTAAAATCTGGTTCTGGCTCTGTAGGCAGTGAATTGCCCTTAGAAATTGAAATTGAAATTGAAATAAGTTTATTAATGTAAAATACACACAAAGGGATGAGGTAGCTCAAGCTATTCTCACCCCGTTCAGTACATCGTGTTAATACATACATATACACACATCACAAACAATAAACATATTGCCAAACATTCTGAGAGATAATCATATACATTTCCTTGCTCTTAGAGGCCTGGTGTGTTGGCTTTGTTTTGGTGGTGTGAGTTAAGCTTAAGGAGCCACTGGGGGCCAGCCCCCCAAAAATAATATCAATATATATTCAATGCTTAATTTTTTTTGCATATACAGTACTGTATTTTAAAGGTTGATTTGTGCTTTTTACACTTTACACTGGTTTGACAGGAATGTACCACAAGCACAGATTGAGGGCTGTCTGTGAAATAAATTTATCAAACATTGATAAATTTACCTAAATACTTCGTTACTAACATCCTATTACTGATATTGTATTGGCCCGTGGATAATAAATCACTCTTTATGATTCACTTTTTATGTACTAAAAATACCCTTTTTGGTTCAGAATTATTAAACAAGCAGAAAAATAATGATTACTATTTTCTTTTTTATTATCTGTATGAAATTTGTGAATTATAATAAACTAATTTATCTGAAGTTACCTGTTTGACTGGCATACATAATTGATAATTTCTGAAATTCTACACTGTACTTGCTGCTGTGTGCTATTTAACATTTTGTTTGCTCACTCATTAACATTTTTGTGTTTGAGGGATTGAGTTTTCTCTGCCTAAATGATCCACCCTTTATGGTCATTCATCTATGTATAAAAAATAAACACTTATCTTGGTTAAAAATGTTCAGATATATACGGTCATTAGTAGAGTACAAAACAATTAAAAAAAAGTGTTGACCAGACCACACACTAGAAGGTGAAGGGACGACGACGTTTTGTCGTCCCGACGATGACATTCGACCTGAATGACGACGACGTTCACAATCGACTTGAGAATGGTCCAGGACGGACCGAAACGTCGTCGTCCCTTCACCTAATAGTGTGTGGTTTGGTCAACATAATTTAGCCACGTTATTGTGACTCCTCGTCTGCAAAAAAAAGTGTTGGTTATGGGATTTGCTGTTGAATTTATAAGGTAACAAACATTTCCATTTTGTGCTACTCTTTATGCTCAGAAAGATTTGTATATACTGTATATATATTTATTATATGTTTGTGTATTAGCAGGTTTTCATTGAATGACTGCATTTTCCATATTGATTATTTTCTTGTTTAGAGCTTCTATCCCTCTAAGTGCTCTTGCATCTTGACTTAATTGAAAGAGGATTTCTCCGAATGTCATCTTTGTCCAAGGTTGACGAAAAGAGCAAAAATTAACTGTATAATGTATTTATACTTATTATAATTTACACATTTCAAACCTACACGGTTCATTCTCAAGTAAGGAATGACAAGATATGTGGAGGTTCTAATGTATAACACTGGGAGGTTAGGTACATGCAAAATTAAGTACATCTGTAAAGGATAATGAGAATTCAGGTGACCTGAATTCAGGGCATGGGATTTTGGGGAGTGACGTCATCACTGGTTTATTCGTGTTCTGGTCTTGCTCTTGCTCTCATGGTGGGCAGAGTGAATAATTCTATTATTAGAGTGTTTACTCTATGTTTATTCTATTTGTGTTTATTTTATTATTTATAGAGGTTCTACTTTTATGAGTAGGGCTTCAAGAATTTGTAATCTAAAATCTTGTGCTTTATCTAATATTCAGGTGTTTTATTCAACAGTTCTCCTGTTAGGGTGATGTCATGGTCTTTTCCCATGTGATCTTTTGGGGCTCTTGATTGAAGATGACAGGTTAAATGCCTTGTGAGCATGGTCGATGGCATTCCTATGTACTTAGATTGAAGGTTACATCCTTAATGGGGGCAGGTGTACATATACACCATGTTCGACTGCTGCAACAAGGTCTTGGCTGACATCGGGCTCTTTTTAATGAGGCCAGGGGTTCTTCCTCTTTGTTTTATTAGTAAAAATAAGTTCCGTGGAATGCCAGAGCTGGTAACATTGTTGGGGCTGTGGGAGGTAAGGTGTGGCCGGCGCTGGCAACAGTGAGAAGGATGTGTGAAGTGTATATGATGATGTCTGCGTTTTGGTTAGGAGTTGAGCTTTTTACTCCTCTATGGATTATTTCTTAAATTATTTTTCCTCTTTCCTGTAATCACTGTGCATGGTGGATTTGTAATATAATTTTAGTGGAGGTATTGTCCTTTGTTCTCGGTTCAGGATTATACCATCGGTCCTATTATCGTCTTTTAGTGGTGTTGATCTTGTGGTTACTGTAGCCATTGTTCACCAGTACTTGTGTTATCCTTTCAGACTTCCTGCTTTGAGTGAATGCCCTCAAAGAAATAAAACCAGTGTTCTCAATGCTTATATGCGTCGAGCCCTTACCCATTGGTCTGAATGGAGCAACGTGATTAGGGAGTTTGAAAGGATAACACAAGTGCTGTTCTGGTGAACAATGGATACAGTAGCCATGAGATCAGTACCACTGCAAGGCTTTTTAATGTAGCAAAGTGGTTTATTACTTGTACAGTACATTAAAATCCTTCATTTCTGATGTTATATTTTCAATCGATATCATTACTAGTGCAGTCTCTCATTGGCCATACTGCGTACTGCATATGGCCAATGGTACTGCGCTATAAAGGTTAGATACTCTGCAAAATTGAAAAGCGCCTTTCTGTTTTTGACATTGTCATTGGAATTATTAACATTTTCAGTAGCTTCACAGTTTCTGAAAATGTTGGTGGTATATGATTGTCGTTCATAATCTCCGACAGGTCAGTGAGGTTTTCTGATTTACACAGATCATCTCTTGTGTACAGTACAGAATGTTTGGATCTCAATTTGTCTTTTTCAAGCATGGGATAGGCTGCAACTGCTTGTACAAGTGCATTACTAGGGAAGTCTTTTGTGTACACTGGAATTTTATTCACTAAAAAGTACCTTGCTAGCTTCCAAATGTCTAGTGAACATGAACCTAGTTCTTGTGTGATAAAATACCTGAGATTGATTAAGATATTATAAATTAAAAAAATTAAGCAAATGCAAAATTGCAATTAGCATGCAGTGCAACAAAAATGAGGCCTTAGCCGTCACAATTAGTCCAGCAAAAATTCTTCTTGATTTCCTGGAAGATGTCAGTGGACTGTAGTTGATCAGATACTGTACTACTTCTTAAGGATGAACTAGGTTGCAGACGAGGAGTCACAATAACGTGGCTAAAATATGTTGACCATACCACACACTAGAAAGTGAAGGGACGAAACGTCGTTGTCCCTTCACTTTCTAGTGTGTGGTTTGGTCAACATATACTAGGTTATTGATAGTAGAAACAGCATTTACCTTTTGGTATTTATCCACATCAGTGTACATAGTACTAAAGAATTAAACTTTAAATTGACCAGACGACCACACTAGAAGGTGAAGGGATAAGGACGTTTCGGTCCGTCCTGGACCATTCCCAAGTCGATTGTCGACTTGAGAATGGTCCAGGACAGACCGAAACGTCGTCGTCCCTTCACCTTCCAGTGTGTGGTCTGGTCAACTTACTTTAGCCACGTTATTGTGACTCATCGCCTGTAAATGTTAAAGACTGCTCTGTGACTGAATGAATACCGGTTCACAAAATCTACTTGATTTTGTTAAAACATATCTAGCCTCGCTCTCATTAATTATTATTAAAAATAACTGTGATAGACTTTAATAACTGTAACAATGATAGTTACTAGATCATTGGCATCATCAACACGTTATTAAATTCTGTTTGAATGATAATTATGCGAGATTGTTGAGTATTACTGATTATTTATAATTGAACTTATTCAAGATTAGATCAAGATATATATGGATATATAATTATTATTATTTATATGAAAACATATATAAATATGATATATTGAGCACTTAATATTTATTTTTAGCTTTGCCTGCTATATAATGACCTTTCAGTTATTAATAATGAATTGTTAACGACACAATTATATGTTAATTGGTCAATAAGAACAAAAATTTGTACATTAAACTTATCCTAACTGAACAATTGGTGCCTGTTTGACCATTTCCAGACTAGATCTCTCTTGATGAGATAAGGCACGATATTTTGAAGTGTAGATGATTCTACACTTTACCATTTCCATCCATCTAGTCCCATCTACCCATTTCCGGGTAGATGGGACTCGATAGCCTGGGAAGGCAGCTCATCTAGGGGAAGGAAAACCCTGATTCTAAACCTTCGCTGCCTTGCAGTCATACCCCTCTTTTGGGAAAGGCTTCAGGAGTCAACCTCAAGGAAAAATCCAGAGTTGGAGCCCCTAAAGCAGTTCGTTGTTGACTCCGACCTTGTCCTGGCAGCTCCTGCGACGGTGCTGGAACCATGTGTATTGGCATTTGTCTTTCCATTGGATAATTTCAGCAATGTGGAGAGGGGGGGACCTCCTGCATGGGTAACAGCTTCTCCTCCATATCTACTAAGCAGGCTTTGCACCCCTGGAGAGAACACTCCAGCCTCGCCTCACAGCGTCGAACCAACACATTGTGGTCAGTGTGGGATGAACTGCCATTCTCGGATTGGCCTCATCAGTCACACCAGATGCTGCACCAGGATTGACGACCAGAGCGCAACTCCGTAGTCTCCCAAGACTGAAGGATGCCTACCAGATGATTCTATACACTTTGCAGGGATTGTTGTGTATGCAGTGGTGTACTCTGATACAGTGGCGGCGTGGCGTTTGTTTACACTCGTCACTTAGTGGATAGGGTTTAAGAGCACACTAAACTTGCACGCTCTTGTCAATGTTCTACACTTCGATAAACTGCTCCAGCTTAATTTTCGGGTCGATTTCACCTTGGGCCCCATTTTGCAAGCTTTCTCACACAATTGTCATGTGCCGCCTGAGTCTGTTTGATCTCTTTACCGGGTTTTTTCTTTTAGAAAGCATTGTTTTTGCTTACTCTGGCTTGCTGTTGTTGCTTGGGGGAGCTTCTTGCTCTCCTTCAGCTCCAGGTTTTTTTGTTTTTTTTTCACTCAATTCAATTTCTTTCTTTATTATGCACCCCATACCCATCCTGTGGGCGGTGGTGGAAAGGGGTTACAGAGGTACATAATGGGTTCAGGAACTGAACCCCATAGTTCGTTTAGCTAAGCAAGTAACTCTTTTGAAGCTAGTTACACAATGGTTAATGTGTTATATACATGTACATATATATATATACAATCATTTACACATTCATATACACATCGATAATCTTCTGTATCACAAGTAATTCAACAAAAGGCTCACAACCGTCATTATGCAAGGCACTTTACATCTATGGTGAGTCACACAGTTACTAGTCTTGCTCCACACCCACCCAACTGGGCGGCAGCTTTTCTTTTCACCCTAATGGGCACTTTGTTTACAGCCAGCGGCTCCTTTTTTTCTGGCGGCTGCAAACAAATTTGTTATTTTTTTAATGAGAAAAATTAGGTATATACAGCAATGTGCTGCTACCCTATTCTATATGAGAGATGCTACTGTTACGTGAGAGATGCTACTGTTACATGAGAGATGCTACTGTTACATGAGAGATGCTACTGTTACGTGAGAGATGCTACTGTTACATGAGAGATGCTACTGTTACGTGAGACATGCTACTGTTACGCAAGAGATGCTACTGTTACATGACATGTTACCATTACGCAAGAGATGCTATTGTTACGTGAGATATGCTACTGTTACGTGAGACATGCTACTGTTACGCAAGAGATGCTACTGTTACGTGAGAGATGCTACTGTTACGTGAGAGATGCTCACGTAACAACACAGTGCAGATCAAGAACTATCTTTAGGTTCAACTATTATTCCCATCTCACAGGATGGTTAGTCATACATAGAATCGGTGGCAAAAATACCAGCCTCAATTCAAAAATCAACTATGACTAAAAATCAGGTGAGAACATAAAATGTAAGGCTGATCTATTAGCCCCCACTAGCAAAAATCTGGGTACAGCACAAGAATATCTTCGAATATTCTTGAGTGTATGAAGTAATTACAGAGCTCGAAGTACCTTATACCATTTGGTCTGAAGTCACTTATAACAGGGCAATCACTGGTATAGTGTTAGAGAGTATGTCCCCAGCTCTTGTTCACATAGTTTATAGGTGGGATGTTCACCATTGGGTTACCTTGAGGTGCTTCCGGGGCTTAGCGTCCCCGCGGCCCGGTCGTCGACCAGGCCTCCTAATTCATTATTCATTACCTGCAGCCACCTGCCATAGATATCGATATCCCAGCCTAATTCTGGCAATTACAATGTCACAGTGTCCAGTGGATGTTTTATGCTGCCCGTACATATATTTCTCCTTTCTAAACGTGTCATAGGTCTTTATACTCGGGCTTTCTGGCCAAACAAATGGTTTCTTTTCTCCACCCCTTTTTCCCAATCTCCTTATTTCTCACATCCATCTCCTCCCATATCCACCCTCGCAACCATTCTTCCCACTATCTTCCCCTCCCCCCCACTCCCATCTCTATTCCCCCCTCTCTCCCCTTTTCCCTGAGTCTTCTGTCCCCTTCCCCTAACTTTCATTCCTCTCCTCTGTCCCAGTCTGCCCCCTCCCCTTCCTCTCCCACTCTTCCTATCCTCTACTTTCTCCTTTCCTCTTTTCCAACATCCTCTTTTTCTCTCCATCCTCCCCCCCACCCCCCCTCTCCCCCCCTCTCTCTCTCTCTCTCTCTCTCTCTCTCTCTCTCTCTCTCTCTCTCTCTCTCTCTCTCTCTCTCTCTCTCTCTCTCTCTCTCTCTCTCCTTCTCTCTCCTTCTCTCCTTCTCTCTTCTCTCTTCTCTCTCTTCTCTCTCTCTTCTCTCTCTCTTCTCTCTCTCTTCTCTCTCTCTTCTCTCTCTCTTCTCTCTCTCTTCTCTCTCTCTTCTCTCTCTCTTCTCTCTCTCTCTCTCTCTCTCTCTCTCTCTCTCTCTCTCTCTCTCTCTCTCTCTCTCTCTCTCTCTCTCTCTCTCTCTCTCTCTCTCTCTCTCCCTCTCTCTCTCTCTCTCTCTCTCTCTCTCTCTCTCTCTCTCTCTCTCTCTCTCTCTCTCTCTCTCTCTCTCTCTCTCTCTCTCTCTCTCTCTCTCTCCCCCTCCCCCTCCCCCTCTCTCCCTCCCCCCTCAAGAGTTAATATAATCAAGCAAACAGTTTCTTTCATATAGCAGTAGCATCTCTCACGTAACAGTAGCATCCATCACGTAACAGTAGCATCTCTCACGTAACAGTAGCATCCATCACGTAACAGTAGCATCTCTCACGTAACAGTAGCATCCATCACGTAACAGTAGCATCCATCACGTAACAGTAGCATCTCTCACGTAACAGTAGCATCCATCACGTAACAGTAGCATCTCTCACGTAACAGTAGCATCCATCACGTAACAGTAGCATCTCTCACGTAACAGTAGCATCTCTCACGTAACAGTAGCATCTCTCACGTAACAGTAGCATCTCTCAAGCAACAGTAGCGTCTCTCAAGCAACAGTAGCGTCTCTCAAGCAACAGTAGCAACTCTCAAGCAACAGTAGCGTCTCTCAAGCAACAGTAGCATCTCAAGCAACAGTAGCATCTCTCAAGCAACAGTAGCAGCTCTCAAGCAACAGTAGCGTCTCTCAAGCAACAGTAGCGTCTCTCAAGCAACAGTAGCGCCTCTCAAGCAACAGTAGCGCCTCAAGCAACAGTAGCAGCTCTCAAGCAACAGTAGCGTCTCTCAAGCAACAGTAGCGTCTCTCAAGCAACAGTAGCAGCTCTCAAGCAACAGTAGCGCCTCTCAAGCAACAGTAGCGTCTTTCAAGTAACAATAGCATATCTCTCAAGCAACAGTAGCATCTCTCAAGCAACAGTAGCATCTCTCAAGCAGCAGTAGCATTTCTCAAGCAACAGTAGCATCTCTCAAGCAACAGTAGCATCTCAAGCAACAGAAGCATCTCTCAAGTAACAGTAGCATCTCTCAAGCAACAGCAGCGTTTCTCAAGCAACAGCAACATCTCTCGAGCAACAGTACTGTCTCAAACAACATTAGCATCTCAAGCAACAGTAGCATCTCTCGAGCAACAGTAGCGTCTCTCAGGCAACAGTAGCATCTCTCAAGCAACAGTAGCGTCTCTCAAGCAACAGTAGCGTCTCAAGCAACAGTAGCATCTCTCAAGCAACAGTAGCGTCTCAAGCAACAGTACTGTCTCAAACAACAGTAGCATCTCAAGCAACAGTAGCATCTCTCAAGCAACAGTAGCATCTCTCAAGCAACAGTAGCGTCTCTCAAGCAACAGTACTGTCTCAAACAACAGTAGCATCTCAAGCAACAGCAACATCTCTCAAGCAACAGTAGCATCTCTCTCAAGCAAAAGTAGCGCCTCTGAAGCAACAGTAGCGCCTCTCAAGCAACAGTAGCAACTCTCAAGCAACAGTAGCACCTCTCTTGCATAACAGTAGCATCTCTCAAACAGTAGCAGCCTCTTTCCCGTAACATTAGGATCCCTCTCCCACGTAACAACAGTACCTTTCACGGAACAATAGGTCAGAGCAGCTGAAATAGGATGATTGCACTCTACGAGGCAGTTGAAAACTAAGAATACGACGAAGGAGGAGGAGGAGGAAGATGAGAATGAGGTAACCAGGCAATTGGTACGGAGCGCTGATTCTGTTCTAGAGTCATTAACGCAGGCTAATGGCCGCTTCAAAGCTCCACAACTTGCAGACAATCGCAGCTGTCGGGCGTCGGTATGAGTGATGCTCACGAGGACCCAAGAGCTGTAACTCGGCCTTTGTCGTTCTGTAAAACTTTAAGAATATGTGGCGCTCCTATTGTGGTCGCTGAAGATGTGTAATTTCCAATTGTGGCATTGTGTAGTCGACTGGTGCTGGTGGTGGTGGTGGTGGTAGAGGGTGGTGGAGGCGATGGTTTACTCACCTAGTTGTGCTTGCGGGGGTTGAGCTTTGGCTCTGGGCCTGGCTCTCAACTGTCAATCAACTGGTGTACAGTTTCTTGAGCCTACTGGGCTCTATTATATCTACATTTGAAACTGTGTATGGAGTCAGCCTCCACCACATCACTGCCTAGTTCATTCCATTTATTAAACTACTCTGACACTGAAAAAATTCTTTCTAATGTCTCTGTGGTGGCTGTGTGGTGGCAGGGGGGGTGGTGGCTGTGTGTGGTGGCAGGGGTGGTGGTGGCTGTGTGTGGTGGCAGGGGTGGTGGTGGCTGTGTGTGGTGGCTGGTGACAGGGGTTGACTAGGTTGTCAATCCTTAACTTTAGCCTGTGTTCACCCAGCAGTGAATGGGTACCTGTTAAACGATTTGCCGGGTCGTATTCCATAGAATATAGGATTAAGAACTTGCCCGGAACGCTATATAATAAAATAAATAAATAAATATGTTTATTCAGGTAAGGTACATACATACAAGTGATGTTACATTAATGGATTGATATATAGATAGAGCTAGTACATACAATGCCTAAAGCCACTATTACGCAATGCGTTTCGGGCAAGAACAAGAACTTGACACATGCGTGCTAGTGGCTGTACAAGAATGTAAGATTTCTTGTATATATAAAAGAAATAAAATATAAATTAAAAACATCTTCAAGCTCAACAAGACAATGTAAGACAGAAAACAATGGCTTTTTCACCCATAGGGTTATAAACCCAAGGAACCGCCTACCCACCGAAGCCTAAGACATTAGGTTCAGTTCAAAATCCAAGAGGAAAAAATATTCAAGAACAATGTGGGGACCTGTGATAAGCCGCTGACTTCCTGTCCCCCGTCGAGAACACGAGAGAGAGAGAGTGAGAGAGAGAGAGAGAGAGAGAGAGAGAGAGAGAGAGAGAGAGAGAGAGAGAGAGAGAGAGAGAGAGGGAGAGAGAGAGGGAGAGAGGGAGAGAGGGAGGGAGGGAGGGAGGGAGGGAGGGAGGGAGGGAGGGAGGGAGGGAGGGAGGGAGGGAGGGAGAGAGGGAGAGAGGGAGAGAGGGAGAGAGAGAGAGAGAGAGAGAGAGAGAGAGAGAGAGAGAGAGAGAGAGAGAGAGAGAGAGAGGGAGAGAGAGAGGGAGAGAGGGAGAGAGGGAGGGAGGGAGGGAGGGAGGGAGGGAGGGAGGGAGGGAGGGAGGGAGGGAGGGAGGGAGGGAGGGAGAGAGGGAGAGAGGGAGAGAGAGAGAGAGAGAGAGAGAGAGAGAGAGAGAGAGAGAGAGAGAGAGAGAGAGAGAGAGGGAGGGAGGGAGGGAGGGAGGGAGGGAGGGAGGGAGGGAGGGAGAGAGGGAGAGAGGGAGAGAGGGAGAGAGGGAGAGAGAGAGAGAGAGAGAGAGAGAGAGAGAGAGAGAGAGAGAGAGAGAGAGAGAGAGAGAGAGAGAGAGAGAGAGAGAGAGAGAGAGAGAGAGAGAGAGAGAGAGAGAGAGGGAGGGAGGGAGGGAGGGAGAGAGGGAGAGAGGGAGAGAGGGAGAGAGGGAGGGAGGGAGGGAGGGAGGGAGGGAGGGAGGGAGGGAGGGAGGGAGAGGGGGGGGGGCAGGCTGTCAAGTAAAAGAATACTTCAAATTAAAGTATGTTTATTGAGAATACTTCCAAACGATTAAGAAAATATCTCAATTATATATTAACTCAAAATTATAAGACAAATGGTAAATAACGTAAAATCCATCCACAATAAAAATGAAATTCAGGTAAATTATTAATTGGCGCCAAAATGGAAGCATATTGTCTGTCCTACACAGTTGGGCATGATGGGAGAGCTTCCCGCTCCCACCACCAGATGCCTCCACCCACCCATGCTGACTTGACGCCTATCAATATTCACTTGAACGTCTGCTCAATCAGCTTCCTTTGTCATGTTCTCAGACTCCTTCATTTTCTCTCTTTCATACCTGCTGAGGGAGTTTCAGGCTATTTCAGGCCTTCTGGGGCTCTCTTACACGTTTAATTTGAGCTGTTAATTTAACTTTTTTTTCTGTATTTTATTTAATTTTATAGGTAATTAAAGTTTCTGCTCCGATATTCTATTTAGTAACTGAAACTTATATAACTCTGATGGCAGTTGAATCATAAATAGCTAAGTAAAAACTGGTCGATAAATTTAGCAGCATATCAATCACCTTATTATTATTTTTAATTAACAAGCTTAGGTATATACAGCAATGTGCTGATACCCTATTCTATATGAAAGATTATACAGTGTAGATAAACAAATAGCTGTAAGGTCATCTAATATTCCAAGCTCACAGGATGGTTAGTCATACATGGCATCAGGGGAGAAAATACTGGCCTCAGTACAAAAACTGAACTGGTTTGCCCGAAACGCATTGCGTAATAGTGGCTTTAGGCATTGTATGTACTAGCTCTATCTATATATCAATCCATTAATGTAACATCACTTGTATGTATATACCTTACCTGAATAAACATCTGAATCTGAATCTGAATCTGAAAAACAAATCGACTCTGACTAAACAACAACTTCACGATTTTCACAAGAGCTAATCACTAAATCATGGAAATATTATAACTACTCGTACCAGTTTCTACAAGACTCCTCTCAAGCAATGAATTAAAAAAAGAACTTAGGTATTCACAACAATGTGCTTCCACCCTATTCTGTATAAAGGACTACACTAGGTGATCATTAAGGAACTACAAGCTCATCCTACAGCCTCATCTCACAGGACGGCCAGTCATACATGGAATCAAGAGAGAACATGAAATGTAAGGCTGATCTGTTAGCCCCCACTGGCAAAATCTGGGTACAGCACAAGAATATCTTCCAATATTCCTGAGTGTATGAAGTAATTACAGAACTCAAAGTACCTCATACCAATTTGTCTGAAGTCACTTATAACAGGACAATCACAGATATAGTGTTGGAGAGTATGTCCCAGCTCTTGTTCACATAGTTTACAATTGGAATGTTCATCATTGAACATTGGTATTATTCATTACCTGCAGCCACCTGCCATAGATATCGATATCCCAGCCTAATTCTGGCAATTACAACATCACACTATCTAATAGATGTTTTGTGTTGCCCGTACATATAATTCTCGGTTCTAAACATGTCATAGCTCTTAAAATGTACAAAACTTCCTATTTGTCATTGAGCATCTATTAAAAATCAGAAAAAGGTATGGGAAACACATCAAATCCAGCCTAACCTAGGCTTAATTTATTCTAGACTATGTCCTAGGTTAATGCTAGAATAGGCTAGATAGATTTTTATATTTTCGTTCCTTCCCTTTCCTGTGTTCAGCTTCGTGTTTGATCTTTTATTCAGTTTATTATAAAATGAACTTTGCAGGCGATGAGTCACAATAACGTGGCTGAAGTATGTTGACCAAACCACACACTAGAAAATAAAGGGACGACGACGTTTCGGTCCGTCCTGGACCATTCTCATCTCGACTTGAGAATGGTCCAGGACGGACCGAAACGTCTCGTCCCTTCACTTTCTAGTGTGTGGTCTGGTCAACATATTTCAGCCACGTTATTGTGACTCCTCGTCTGCACTTTAGATTTTGTCTGAGATGTAATCCAAGACCCAATGATGTCCAGCCTGCTAAGTGAGGAGCATTCTAGGTCAGGTGGACCATTTGTTCCTAAATGCTAATCTTGATCTGAAACTTTTCCTTTAATAGGTGTAATGTTTCTGCCCGAAACGCTTTGCGTAATAGTGGCTTTAGGCATTGTATGTACTAGCTCTATCTATAAATCCATCAACTTTTGTATCTTACCTTGTATGTATGTACCTTACCTGAATAAAAGTTTATTTATTTATTATTATTTATTAATAGAACCCACGAGCACCACACCAGAAATAAATATCTCTTTGGTATCCCCAGAGTCAGGCTAAATCTGTGCAAACACCATGCAAATAAAAAGCGCCCAGTCCTTGGAACTCACTCGCTGATGAATCAAATAATTGTCCAACCTATTCCCTGTTCAAAAGTAAAATTAAAAAGTACCTAATGTACTTCATGTAATGTAAAAAACCTCAGTTTCCTTTGTGCTTCAATTTCACACTGTATCTTGTACTACCCACTTCTCCAATATTAGTGCTTAAGACTAATTAAGTACTTATTCTTTACCAGTGTAATCTCTGTTAGATTAAGGACCTGCCCGAAACGCTATGCGTTTGTTAGTGGCTTTACAAGAATGTAAAAATATCACTCTAATGTAATCTCACCAGCCCATTGTACCTTCTTGTAAATAAAATATTATTGCTGTATTATTATTATTATTATTATCAATAAATAAATGTGATTCGTTTTCTTCAACTTACGTTAATGAGAGAAAACGTTAAACTTGATATTCATCACAAACTAAACTATGAAAACGGACCGCCTTAAATTGGCCTCGACTAAGAGGAGGAACTCTGCGGCTTTACCTGAATTTACCTGAGGGCCACTAATACTAGTGGCCTCGACGAGTACAGGAAGCCAGCGGCTTGTCAAAGGCCCCCCCCCTTTGTACCGATGATCTTTTCCAGTTGTGTATTAAACCCAACAGACTTGTCATTTACCGCTTCGACGGGTAGGCGGTTCCATAGGTTTATAACCCTATGGGTGAAAAATCATCTGCTCTCAGTTCTACATTATGGCTTGTTGAGCTTGAGCCCGTTGCTCCTTGTTTGTGTTACATCTGACCTGAAGAAAATATCCGAATCATCATCTTCCAAATTGTTCAGTATTTTAAAGGTTTCGATGAGATAATAAACCCCACATTGTTTGAGTTAGGAAAACACTATTTGTCAAATATTGATACTGTTCTTAAAAGATTTCCCTATTTTGCACCCGCAAGATAACGTAAGCTTTTAAGGGTTGATAGATGTTAATCTTCTTGTTTGAGGAGCTGTTCACTTGAGACAGTTAAGCAAGTCCCAGCTGTGTCTGGGTACAAGTGACAGGATGAACAACCCAGCGGGTTTTCTTCCTATTGGGGAGTGTTGTACATGCTGCTATGGCGGTATGACCACTCACAAGATGAGTGGCGCTGCCCAATAAACTCGCCCCTCGGGGCAAAATTTAAAACAAATTAAATCCGCTCTCTCATGCCTGGTTTGTAGTGTTGGTAGCTCTGTGGCCCTCAACCGTTCCTGATACGTGAGATAAAAAAAAAAACAAAAAAAAAAAATGTTTATTTAGGTAAGGTACATACATACAATAAATTTTTACAAAGATTGGTTGACTTATAGGTAGAGCTAGTACATACAATGCCTAAAGCCACTATTACGCAAAGCGTTTCGGGCATAAACGCTTGACTTAGATGACTTAGCGCTGGAATGATTCTAGTTGCCCGGTGTTGCACCTTCTCCAAAGAAGCTATGTCTTTCTGGAGATGAGGTCTCCATTCCTGGATGCAATAATCCAGGTGGTAGTGCACCAGAGACTTGCACAGTTGAATGACTACCTTCTTTTCCTTAAAGGTAAGTCCAACCACTTGGGCTGGACGGTAGAGCGACGGTCTCGCTTCATGCAGGTCGGCGTTCAATCCCCGACCGTCCAAGTGGTTGGACACCATTCCTTCCCCCCCGTCCCATCCCAAATCCTTATCCTGACCCCTTTCCAGTGCTATATAGTCGTAATGGCTTGGCGCTTTCCCTCTGATAGTTCCTTCCTTCCTTAAAGGTAAGGGTACGCTTGGTTATTCCCAGGATTTAACTCAGTATTGGGGGACAGGAAGCCAGTGTATATTCATATACATTAGGCTTTATTCAGATTTGGAAAGCTTTTTTTTTCACTGCCGTTCCCACTTGTCGTACAAGTTTCAATGAATGATGGATTCTGACTCCAAGGTCCTTTCATCAATCTGGTGTATGCCAGTACTGTTAATTTGATAGTTGTGACGTGGAAATCAATTACTCAAACAAAAGACGACCTCTAACGTCCAGTTGACTGACAGTTGAGAGGCGGGACCCCAAGAGTCAAAGCTCAACCCCCCCGGCAAGTCACAATACGTGCTCCTACGGTGTGTAGACGTAAAGAATATTAATACACCATTCTTTATTTTATCATTATAACTTTTAATTGCATTCGTTGAGGTAAATCTGGAGTTGGAGTAAATGAGTGACAAAAGCAAGGTGGTGGTGAGGGCCGCACCACCGCGGCGACGCTAATGAGTTCCTTCCGGGAATTATATAACTTGCTTTTCCAAGTGAGGGAGCCGGTCACGATGGAAAAGGAAGGGGGGGGGGGGGAGGAGGGAAATGGGAGACGAGGAAGGGGTGAGGGGTAACGGAAGAGAGGATGAGAAGAATAGAGAGAGAGAGAGAGGGGGAAAAAGGAATTAAGGAAGAGGGAGGGGGAGCAGACAGAGAGAAAGAGAGGAAAATGGTGCAGGCGAGGAGTCACAATAACGTGGCTAAAGTATGTTGACCAGACCACACACTAGAAGGTGAAGGGACGACGACGACGTTTCGGTCCGTCCTGGGCCATTCTCAAGTCGATTGTCGACTTGAGAATGGTCCAGGACGGACCGAAACGTCGTCGTCCCTTCACCTTCTAGTGTGTGGTCTGGTCAACAGAGGAAAATGGTCTTAGATGGTAAGTTAATTTATTAGAACATCTTTATTTGCAAACAATTTGTTACAGTATTTTGTCTAATTGGAGTAATTCAATCAGGTTTAATTTCAGTGAGGATGTAGTTCATATTCACTACCTCACAGGACAGTGAAGGCGCTGCTCAACACACACAGAGATCACACTAACCTGATGCATCAAATGAACAAATCCACAAGCGCCGTGACGAGGATTCGAACGATCCCGGACGCAGGTTCGAATCCTCGTCATGGCCCTTGTGGATTTGTTCACGCTGCTCATGTTCACTATCTCACAAGACAGTGAAGATGCTGCTCAATTTCACTGCCACACACGAAAGTGATGCTGCTCATGATCTTCACTATCCCCCAGGATAGTGAGGATGCTGCTCAATTTCACTGCCACACACGAAAGTGATGCTGCTCATGATCTTCACTATCCCCCAGGATAGTGAGGATGTTGCTTACTTAAAGAATACTTAATACAAAGCATGGATATGGGAAGAAGTACAGGATAAGGATAATTTCCTGTATTTTGTATGTTAAACTCACCAAGTTGATCAGTCCAGTTATAGGAGGCCTGGTCGACGACCGGGCCGCGGGGACACTAAGCCCCGGAAGCACCTCAAGGTAACCTCAAGGTAACCATTAAGCCAAATCAACCAGATGGCCTCAATATCAAGGATTTTCATCTCAAACTCTCAGCATCTTGGGAAGCCGGCGGCTGAGTGGACGGAACACTGGACGCGTGATCCTGTGGTCCCGGATTCGATCCCGGGCGCCGGCGAGAAACAATGGCCAGAGTTTCTTTTACCCTGAGGCCCCTGTTACCTAGCAGTAAATAGGTACCTGGGAGTTAGTCAGCTGTCACGGGCTGCTTCCTGGGAGTGGAGGCCTGGTCGAGGACCGGGCCGCGGGGACACTAAAGCCCCGAAATCATCTCAAGATAATCTTTAACCTATAGGCTTTTAATGATAAGTTGAATTATATTGACCTTCCTATCTGTATTCAGACTGAGCCTACCATCATTATAGGTGATTATAACGCTAGGTATAACAATATTATGTCTCCGTGGCGTAGTGGTAAGACACTCGCCTGGCGTTCCGCGAGCGCTTTGTCATGGATTCGTATCCTGGCCGGGAAGGATTTACTGGGCGCAAATCCTTAACTGTAGCCTCTGTTTAACTCAACAGTAAAATGTGTACTTGGTTGTAACAAGGATTCTTCGCGGCGGGGATCGTATTCCAGGGACCTGCCCGAAACGCTACGCGTACTAGTGGCTCTACAACCATGTAACAACTCTTCTATATATCTCAGAAAAAAAAAATACTGCGTATGATTCTGCCAGTGCCAGGAAATCTTTTGCTTGAAGTGTATAATATGAGCTATGTGTAGGCCTCGTAGCCTGGTGGATAGCGCGCAGGACTCGTAATTCTGTGGCGCGGGTTCGATTCCCGCACGAGGCAGAAACAAATGGGCAAAGTTTCTTTCACCCTAAATGCCCCTGTTACCTAGCAGTAAATAGGTACCTGGGAGTCAGCTGTCACGGACTGCTTCCTAGGGGTGGAGGCCTGGTCGAGGACCGGGCCGCGGGGACACTAAAGCCCCGAAATCATCTCAAGATAACCTCAAGATAACCTAGGTGAGGAGCTTTCAAACTCAAGCCCCAAGAGCTCTGTTATTCCCCATTCCTGAACCTAATCACAGAGTGTCTTTCGTCCAATTTCCCTTGACGGAAATTGGACGAAATTGGGATGGATATGGGGGTGCATATCTTGACTTAACTCACTAAACCTTCCCGTTTATCTCATGCTTCCTGTCATACACCTTGCCTCGCTATCACTTCTCGAGGTGATTAGGAAGATGAGTGATTAGGAAAGTGACCTTCGATGACGGGATCTCAATACTCAAATCCACACAAGGGCCGTGACGAGGATTCGAACCTGCGTCCGGGAGCAGGTTTGGACTTGTGTATTTGTTCATTTGATGCATCACGTTAGTGTGATCTCTGTGTGTGTAATCTCAATACTCCTTTTGGGTCCTAATCCTTGTTTTTTGGGTCCTAATCCTTGGATTAGGTTGGGTGATTGAAGGAGCCCTCCCCACCAATCCCCCATGACCCCTCCCTTACCCATCCTGCCCTGCTCCACTCCTGCCCCCCCCCACGCCAACCCCCCCCCCCCCACGCCAACCCTCCCCCACGCCAACCCCCCCCTCCCCCCCACGCTCCCCCACACATTTCTCGAGCGCCGAGGGGCGTCCAAATCATTATTAACATATGTAACATATATCACAGGTTAATTAGCTCTCCCTAGTTGATCAGGCAGAGTAGCGTAGACTATGAAACAGCGGGGTACCATATGTGCCTCACTCACTCACACACACACATGGGGCTGGTGGCCGAGTGGACAGCGCTCTGGACTCGTGGACCTAGGGACCGGGGACCCGGGGGAAACAAATGGGCAGAGTTTTCTTAACTCTGATGTTCCTGTTACCTAGCAGTAAATAGGTACCTGGGAGTTTGACAGCTGCTACGGGCTGCTTCCTGAATGTGTGTGTGTGTGTGTGTGTGTGTGTGTGTGTGTGTGTGTGTGTGTGTGTAGGAAAATAGAGGGTAGTATTAAGTAACAGTTGATTGATTGACAGTTGAGAAGCGGGCCGAAAGAGCAGAGCTTAACCCCCGCAAGGACAAATAGGTGAATACACACCAATCACGGTACCCATATAGCATCACCACGATATCCACCACGATATCCACCACGATATCCACCACGATATCCACCTCGATATCCACCACGATATCCACCACGATATCCACACAATAATCCAGGTAGAGAATAGCCTCATCACGTCACTGACCCAGATTTGCCCCATTCCTCCGAGGGCTGTTAGGTAGCAGTCAGGACACGAGTTTGCAGACAGAGGTCTGTAAGTTAGGGCGACACATGGATACAATTGAACAAATGGATCACCGGTAAACCTGGAAGGTTCAGCAACAAGCTGCAGGATCACCAACCCACCGGGAAGTTACCTGGTTGATGGGGTTCTGGGAGTTGTTCTACTGCCCAAGCCCGGCCCGAGGCCAGGCTTGACTTGTGAGAGTTTGGTCCACCAGGCTGTTGCTTGGAGCGGCCCGCAGGCCCACATATACCTGGTTGATGGGGTTCTGGGAGTTCTTCTACTCCCCAAGCCCGGCCCGAGGCCAGGCTTGACTTGTGAGAGTTTGGTCCACCAGGCTGTTGCTTGGAGCGGCCCGCAGGCCCACATATACCTGATTGATGGGGTTCTGGGAGTTCTTCTACTGCCCAAGCCCGGCCCGAGGCCAGACTTGACTTGTGAGAGTTTGGTCCACCAGGCTGTTGCTTGGAGCGGCCCGCAGGCCCACATATACCTGGTTGATGGGGTTCTGGGAGTTGTTCTACTCCCCAAGCCCGGCCCGAGGCCAGACTTGACTTGTGAGAGTTTGGTCCACCAGGCTGTTGCTTGGAGCGGCCCGCAGGCCCACATATACCTGCTTGATGGGGTTCTGGGAGTTGTTCTACTGCCCAAGCCCGGCCCGAGGCCAGGCTTGACTTGTGAGAGTTTGGTCCACCAGGCTGTTGCTTGGAGCGGCCCGCAGGCCCACATATACCTGGTTGATGGGGTTCTGGGAGTTCTTCTACTGCCCAAGCCCGGCCCGAGGCCAGACTTGACTTGTGAGAGTTTGGTCCACCAGGCTGTTGCTTGGAGCGGCCCGCAGGCCCACATATACCTGGTTGATGGGGTTCTGGGAGTTCTTCTACTGCCCAAGCCCGGCCCGAGGCCAGGCTTGACTTGTGAGAGTTTGGTCCACCAGGCTGTTGCTTGGAGCGGCCCGCAGGCCCACATATACCTGCTTGATGGGGTTCTGGGAGTTCTTCTACTCCCCAAGCCCGGCCCGAGGCCAGGCTTGACTTGTGAGACTTTGGTCCACCAGGCTGTTGCTTGGAGCGGCCCGCAGGCCCACATATACCTGGTTGATGGGGTTCTGGGAGTTCTTCTACTCCCCAAGCCCGGCCCGAGGCCAGGCTTGACTTGTGAGAGTTTGGTCCACCAGGCTGTTGCTTGGAGCGGCCCGCAGGCCCACATATACCTGGATGATGGGGTTCTGGGAGTTCTTCTACTCCCCAAGCCCGGCCCGAGGCCAGGCTTGACTTGTGAGACTTTGGTCCACCAGGCTGTTGCTTCACTGACTAAATGCTAAAAACTGAAGCTTCACTTCACTAAATACACCGCGATAACCAAGATAACGGGTTGGTTATCATCATACTAAGAAGAACACCAAGTCCACTCTACCACCAAACTCTACTTGTAAATCCAGAACACGACCAAACCCCACCAAAAAGTCCAGAAGACCATCAGACTCCACCCAGAAGTCCAAACTCCCCTATACCAAGTCCAGAAACCCAGCACGTCCAGCAATTAACATACCGAACAGTCGCCGTTGAAATTGAAATAAGTTTATTGATGTAAAATACACACAAAGGGATGAGGTAGCTCAAGCTATTCTCACCCCGTTCAGTACATCGTGTTAATACATATATATAAACACATCACAAGCAATAAACATATTACCAAACATTCTGAAATGCACACATCCCTTTCCTACTCCTCCTCCTCCACACAGTACATATATAATCCCTCATGGCAGTGATTATTCCAGCTTAGGCTAACCGTAGATCCAGGAGCAGGTGGCTCCTCCAGTTAACGTCTACTGGCCAGCCATTATCCGTACATCTCCCGTATATATATATATATACCTGGTTAAAGTCTATTTTTTTCACTGCTAACTTCACTCTTCTTTGTCGTGAAAACATTTGATGTGTTGATTTTTCAACGTACTATGTGTGTATGCATATATATATATATATATATATATATATATATATATATATATATATATATATATATATATATATATATATATATATATATATATATTTTATTATTATGGACTTAAAATATTACCTTGTTTCTATATTGTTACTCGGTGTTTCTTATTGACTCCTTCCCCTCTGTCTCTTGCTTCTCCTTGGCTCTTGTTGCTCCGTGTCTCTTGCCTAGTTTCCTATTGCTCAGTTTCTCTTCTCACTACTTATCTGTTGTGTCTCTCTGTCTCATGTTTCCTCCTGTCTCTCGCGTCAACGCTTCTCTTGTGGCTCTTGTCTCTCTAAACCTTTCATCTCCCGTCGTCTCTTGCTGCCTCGTGTCTCTCGTATTCCTGTTCCCTTGTGTTCTTCTTGGGTCTCTTATCTAGCGTCTCTATTATCTCCTCATGTCCCTGTCTCTTATCTAGCGTCTCTATTATCTCCTCATGTCCCTGTCTCTTATCTAGCGTCTCTATTATCTCCTCATGTCCCTGTCTCTTATCTAGCGTCTCTATTATCTCCTCATGTCCCTGTCTCTTATCTAGCGTCTCTATTATCTCCTCATGTCCCTGTCTCTTATCTAGCGTCTCTATTATCTCCTCATGTCCCTGTCACTTATCTAGTGTCTCTTCTTCCTATGTGTATCTCGTCTCCTCCGTGACTCTTGCCTCTTGGTGGTTCCCGTGACCCTGGTCCCGGCGTCTCAGAACATCAATAAGACCTTGGAAGGACTTGGTCCGGACAGCTTAGGGCGTTGAATCACGTCTTAGAGGAGCTGAGCGCCTTCCTCTCGCGCGATAAGACGATCGCCTGCATCTAATAGTCGCAGACCAAATTAGCATTGCATATCATGTTGCAGATAATCGTGGCTAGCAACCAGGCGTTTGCAACACCATTTTCCTTGATAATCAGATGATTGGAAAAGTTTATTTTGTTTTTGCTGAGTTCTTGAAAATGAATCCAAGGTTTTTGTGGATTGTAACGGCTCTGTGATGAACGGTAATTTAACATTGAACAAATCCACAAGAGCCGTGACGAGGATTCGAACCCGTGTCTGAGAGCATCCCAGATGCTATCTTGAGGTTATCTTGAGATGATTTCGGGGCTTTAGTGTCCCCGCGGCCCGGTCCTCGACCAGGCCTCCACCCCCAGGAAGCAGCCCGTGACAGCTGACTAACACCCAGGTACCTATTTTACTGCTAGGTAACAGGGGCATAGGGTGAAAGAAACTCTGCCCATTGCTGCTTTAATCGAGAGGATGTTTCTCGGACGCAGGTTCGAATCCTCGTCACGGCCCCTTGTGGATTTGTTCATTTGATGCATCACGCAATTCTGATTTCTGTGTATAATGTAACATTGTTACTTTTATATATATATATATATAATGTAATGATTGAGATAAATTTTCATATATTCACTATAGTAATTGATTAATATACCCGCGGCCTTTATTTTTGTATATATGGTTCATTTACTTTGTTATAGGTGGGGATTGGAAGCTTAATTGGCTTTTCAATATCGTTGGGTCCCGGATGGCAACAGTGAAGCGAGTGCCACTTGACATGACACCAATGGGGACCCCCATGACGATTTTTTTGGGGTCATAGGGGCGGGGGGTCATGAATGTTTACGCTAAAAGCAAACATTCTAACATCTCTATGCTACGTGAGTCTCCATGCAGGCTCCCTTGTTCTATTGATATTCACTGTTTCTGTTTCTGTTTCTATTGATATTTCCTCTTTTAACAATGTGAAAACATTTCCTGTTTTCACATTGTTAACCCCTTTAAGTATGTTATACGTGTGTGTGTGTGTGTGTGTGTGTGTGTGTGTGTGTGTGTGTGTGTGTGTGTGTGTGTGTGTGTGTGAGTGAGTGTGTGTGTGTGAGTGTGTGTGTGTGTGTGTGTGTGTGTGTGTGTGTGTGTGTGTGTGTGTGTGTGTGTGTGTGTGTGTGAGTGTGTGTGTGTGTGTGTGTGTGTGTGTGTGTGTGTGTGTGTGTGTGTGTGAGTGTGTGTGAGTGTGTGTGTGTGTGTGTGTGTGTGTGTGTGTGTGTGTGTGTGTGTGTGTGTGTGTGTGTGTGTGTGTGTGTAGTTACAGGATGAGAGCTACGCTCGTGGTGTCCCGTCTTCCCAGTACTCTTTGTCGTATAACACTTTGAAACTACTGACGGTTTTAGCCTTCACCACCTTCTTACTTAGCTTGTTCCAACCGTCTACCACTTTGCAAAATAAAACTTTCTATTATTTTTTTCGGCACCTGTATTTTCTTAGCTTGAATTTGTGTCCTCTTGTTTGTAAAGTTGCTGGTTTTAGGAATTCCTCTTTGTCACTTTGGTTAGTTCATGTTAGTATTTTGTAAGTGGTGAGCATATAATCCCTTTTTTCTTCTATCGTCTTGTTTTTGCATGTTTAATGCCTCTAGTATTTCCTCGTAACTCTTGCTCTTCAGTTCCGGAAGCCATTTTGTAGCATGCCGCTGCATCTTTCCCAGTTTATGTGCATCTTAAGGCTTGAGAAACTCAAGAATTTGGGAATTTGGGAGTCTGGAACATTTCGTCTAATGACAGATAAACTTACGGAATCAGCATTGTAAAAGGCCCCCCAAACTCGCATCCATACAAGCTGTTAACTGTTAAACTTAACAGCATTAACTGTTAAATGACCAGGAATCAAGATGAACACATACACTAATGCTGAAATTTATTCTGACCTCCCGGGTCTCTGACAACAACAGAAAAATTAACAAAATTAACTTGGATGATATAATATCCTCCAGATGCTTTTCAGAATACTGGAATCTCTTCGGCCGAGCAGTGAGGTTTCTCTCTCCGTTCACATAGCAGTA
The DNA here is from genome assembly GCF_040958095.1 of Procambarus clarkii. Taxonomy (NCBI): domain Eukaryota; kingdom Metazoa; phylum Arthropoda; class Malacostraca; order Decapoda; family Cambaridae; genus Procambarus; species Procambarus clarkii. The sequence continues at coordinate 27,418,408 of NC_091203.1, read as the reverse complement.
TGTAGGTACAGAGTAGTATGAGCAGAGCAGTATGTAGGTACAGAGTAGTATGAGCAGAGCAGTATGTAGGTACAGAGCAGTATGAGCAGAGCAGTATGTAGGTACAGAGTAGTATGAGCAGAGCAGTATGTAGGTACAGAGTAGTATGAGCAGAGCAGTATGTAGGTACAGAGCAGTATGAGCAGAGCAGTATGTAGGTACAGAGCAGTATGAGCAGAGCAGTATGTAGGTACAGAGTAGTATCAGCAGAGCAGTATGTAGGTACAGAGTAGTATCAGCAGAGCAGTATGTAGGTACAGAGTAGTATCAGCAGAGCAGTATGTAGGTACAGAGCAGTATGAGCAGAGCAGTATGTAGGTACAGAGTAGTATCAGCAGAGCAGTATGTAGTTACAGAGCAGTATGAGCAGAGCAGTATGTAGGTACAGAGTAGTATCAGCAGAGCAGTATGTAGGTACAGAGCAGTATGAGCAGAGCAGTATGTAGGTACAGAGTAGTATCAGCAGAGCAGTATGTAGGTACAGAGTAGTATGAGCAGAGCAGTATGTAGGTACTGTGGAATTAGCTACACAAGGTTCAGAAGTGTGCAAGGAGTGTTATCCCAGAATTGCGGGGGTTGGGATATGAAGAGAGACTGAAGGAACTTGCCCTGACAACACAAGAAAAGTCGAGAGAGACAGGAGGACGTGACCTATAAAATACTAAGATTGAGAGAGTAGAAAAAAGATAAAAATATTTACAATAAATGCTAATAGTACACACGGAAGGAAGCTAGGTACTAAGATAATAGAGTAGCTAGAACGTTTTCTTTTAGTACAAGAGTAGTGGGAAAAAAGTACTGGACTAAAGAAGCAGGTTGTTGAAGAAAACTTCGTTCATAATTTCCAAAGTAGATATAATAGAGAAATAGGTCAGGAGTCATTGCATTAGACAACCAGCAGCTAGAAAGGCGGGGCCCAAGAGGCAATGCTCGATCCTGCAGGCACAATTAGGTGAGTACAAACAGGTGACTACACAACACTACACATATGATACAACACCACACACATAATACAACACACACATGATACAACACACACATAATACAACACACATGATACAACACTACACACATGATACAACACCGCATACATAATACAACACACACTCGCCCGCGACAAAATCAGATGATTGAAAGATAACCAATCCATAATTGTCCCCCCCCCTCCCTGTTCACTCAGCAGTAATTAGGGACCAGTGAGTTAAACCAATTGGTGGTTCATATTCGAGGGTGAAAAATTAATAGGGTAAGATTTACCCAGAACCACGAGAAGAGAAAGTGTACTAACAGGAGTCAGAAGACATCTACACCTGTACCTGACATGTGTAAAAAAGAAGAGAGAGGGAGGGAGAGAAGGAGGGAGGGAGAGAGATAGAGAGAGAGAGAGAGAGAGAGAGAGAGAGAGAGAGAGAGAGAGAGAGAGAGAGAGAGAGAGAGAGAGAGAGAGAGAGAGAGAGAGAGACAGAGAGAGAGAGAGAGAGAGAGAGAGAGAGAGAGAGAGAGAGAGAGAGAGACAGAGAGAGAGAGAGAGAGAGAGAGAGAGAGAGAGAGAGAGAGAGAGAGAGAGAGAGAGAGAGAGACAGAGAGAGAGAGAGAGAGAGAGAGAGAGAGAGAGAGAGAGAGAGAGAGAGAGACACAGAGAGAGAGAGAGAGAGAGAGAGAGAGAGAGAGAGAGAGAGAGAGAGAGAGAGAGAGAGAGAGAGAGAGAGAGAAAGAGAGAGAGAGAGAGAGAGAGAGAGAGAGAGAGAGAGAGAGAGAGAGAGAGAGACAGAAACATAGAGAGGTAGAGAGAGACACATGCAGGCCAGGGAAGGTGTTGTCGTCACACACGCACCAACAACATTCCCGCCAAACTGTGATGGATGCAGCGCGGGACTCCCAATAAATCAGCGGAATATTGTGCCTGATCACCGACACTCAACCCTCATTTATAATCGTGAAATAAAATTCGCAGGAATGTTTCATTACCATTGAAAAGGACATTAATTATCCGACGCCAAAATGCATTAATGTATTATTTACTTACAACATAGAGCCTATGGAATGAGGCACCGAGGACTGGAAATGAAGACACTAAGGAACGGCAGCGACATTACGCACAGAAATCACAATAGCTTGATGCATCAAATGAACAAATCCACAAGGGCCGTGATGAGGATTCGAACCTACGTCCGAGAGTATCCCAGACGCGCCATAGTCGACTGCGCCACGACATGGTGGCGGGTCGACTAAAGTTAACACTTATTAATGATTAAGTGGTCATTAACGCTTATATATATTTCTGTGTATAGTTGGGTCTGGGATATCTTGAGGTTATCTTGAGATGATTTCGGGGCTTTAGTGTCCCCGCGGCCCGGTCCTCGACCAGGCCTCCACCCCCAGGAAGCAGCCCGTGACAGCTGACTAACACCCAGGTACCTATTTTACTGCTAGGTAACAGGGGGCATAGGGTGAAAGAAACTCTGCCCATTGTTTCTTGCCGGCGCCTGGGATCGAACCCAGGACCACAGGATCACAAATCCAGCGTGCTGTCCGCTCGGCCGACCGGCTCCCACGGGATACCTTACCTTGAGGTGTTTCTGGGGCTTAGCGTCCCCGCGGCCCGGTCGTCGACCAGGCCTCCTGGTTAGGTTGGGTGAACAAATCCACAAAGGCCGTGACGCGGGTTCTCGGAGAGGCTGCAGGATCCGTGGTAGGTCAAGCTGATGTCCCGGTTGCAATTCTTTTACCATGTCGTAGCTCAGTTGATTAAGCCAGCGTCTGGGATGCTCCCGGACGTAGGTTCGAATCCTCGTCACGGCCCTTGTGGATTTTTACACGGGAGACATCTCCCGTCACGCAGGGTGCAGTCGCACCTCCACAGATCTCCAGTATCATCTATTGATACTGGAAATGGCTCAAAAGGGCCACCACTTATGGGCTATTCATGCCCGTGCCACCTTTTGGGTGGCTTGTGGGTGGCAAGTGCTCGTATGTCAAGCATGTTGATGAATGGTGATGAGAGCTTCACTAACAACACCACCGACCGATGACATAAATGGCATTAGGCCGGTCGGGGAGCCGGTTGGCCGAGCGGACAGCACGCTGGACTTGTCATCCTGTGGTCCTGGGTTCGATCCCAGGCGCCGGCGAGAAACAATGGGCAGAGTATTTTTTCACCCTATGCCCCCTGTTACCTAGCAGTAAAATAGATACCTGGGTGTTAGTCAGCTGTCACGGGCTGCTTCCTGGGGGGTGGAGGCCTGGTCGAGGACCGGGCCGCGGGGACACTAAAGCCCCGAAATCATCTCAACATAACCTCAAGAAGAGTGGCGGAGATGTTTGGAGTCCCTAAATGAGCTCAAATATTATTAACTAAAATATTTTATTCCCTTTAAGTTTGAAGTTTGCAGACTTTGCGTCATTTTAGAAGACGTGTTAACTGTCTTACAGTTTTTAAACTTAATTGTTTCAAAGTTATGGCAAGAGTTTTAGCCAACTTTTGTGTGGCGACCCCGGTACAGTACAGGGGTGGGGGGTGGGGGGGCGGTTCCTCCCTGTCTGGCCCCCAGTTACTGAGTAACTGTACAGTACACACAGAGATCACACTAACGTGATGCATCAAATGAACAAATCCACAAGGGCCGTGACGAGGATTCGAACCTGCGTCCGGGAGCATCCCAGGACGCATCGATTAAGGCAGTGTCTGGGATGCTCCTGGACGCAGGTTCGAATCCTCGTCACGGCCCTTGTGGATTTATTCAACTGTACAGTAACAGTAACAGAACGGGGGGGGGGGGGGGAAATAGGGGGGAAGAAACGGGTTCCTATTTACTTTTCGTTCCTTCTCATGGGAGCCCCGATACAAGCCTAAACTACACATATTTACAGTCTCCGTGGTGTAGTGGTAAGACACTCGCCTGGCGTTCCGCGAGCGCTATGTCATGGGTTCGTATCCTGGCCGGGGAGGATTTACTGGGCGCAATTCCTTAACTGTAGCCTCTGTTTAACGCAACAGTAAAATGTGTACTTGGATGAAAAAACGATTCTTCGCGGCAGGGGATCGTATTCCAGGGACCATAGGATTAAGGACTTGCCCGAAACGCTACGCGTATTAGTGGCTGTACAAGAATGTAACAACTCTTGTATATATCTCAAAAAAAAAAAAAAAAAAAAAAAAAAAAAAAAAAAAAATACGCAGGCTACCTGTCCCCGAAAACGAGAATTAGTTCCTTGTCGATATACTTAGTTAAGACAATTATATGTCTTTACAAAGTACCGTTGTAAGTACATTATTTATCGAGTAGTTCGGCGACTACTGCTCACTTAGAAGTCGTCGAATCGTTGTAGTTGACGCGAGGCAGAGTCGTAGGAAGGGATTGAAATTGAAATTGAAATAAGTTTATTGAGGTAAAATACACACAAAAGAATGAGGTAGCTCAAGCTATTCTCACTCCGTTCAGTACATCGTGTTAATACATACCAACCCGTTCTCACACTTTCGTACAGTCAATATTGACTTATTTAATAAGTGCATATGTGACATACTAATTGACTGTGAATATTTTAGTTTACCTTGAAAAGCTTCATAGAAAACACCGACCTCACCTAACCTTCTTAGTATGCTAAGATAAGCATCTTATTGCTTCTTAATTACAATTATTACTTAACTTATCAACGATATACTACGTTCTCGCACTTGCTTATAGTCAATATTGGCTTATTTAATAAGTGCATATGTGACATACTAATTGATTGTGAATATTTTAGTTTACCTTGAAAAGCTTCATAGAAAACACCGACCTCACCTAACCTTCTTAGTATGTTAAGATAAGCATCTTATTGCTTCTTATTTACAATTATTACTTAACCTATCAACGGTATAGGTTATTAATAATTGCAACTGAGCCTGAGCAATGGTATTGGTCTCTGTTGATGAGGACGAGCGACATTATTTCTCGTGTGGTCGTTGGTAAATCAGTGTGTTCAATGTTCATAACAATAGCGTACTTAAGTGTAAAATGTATACGGATTAGAAAGCTTTTTACGGAGCTACAAGCAGATGTGAGCACTGAACAAGCGAGTTCAAAAGAGAGAACACTGAACAACCAGGTTCAAACAGAGAAGACTGAACAAGCAAGTTCAAGCAGAGTAGACTGGACAAGCAAGTTCAAGCAGAGTAGACTGAACAAGCAAGTTCAAGCAGAGTAGACTGAACAAGCAAGTTCAAGCAGAGTAGACTGAACAAGCAGGTTCAAGCAGAGAAGACTGAACAAGCATGTTCAAGCATAGGAGAACACTGAACAAATAGGTTCAGGCATAGAACACTCAACAACCATGTTCAAACATAGGAGAACACTGAACAAGCAGGTTCAGGCACAGAACACTGAACAACCATGTTCAAGCATAGGAGAAGACTGAACAAGCAGGTTCAGGCATAGAACACTGAACAACCATGTTCAAACATAGGAGAACACTGAACAAATAGGTTCAAGCAGATGCGGACACTGAACAGATAAGATCAAACAGAGAAAAACAGTTCAAACTATGTTCAATTTCCTGTTACAATCCCGAGTGTAAAAAGAGACCAATCTCAACAGTGTATTACAGAACCAAACACTCCTTATCTATACGCATGAATACGCACATACACACGCATACATAACCAACTCCCCGACGCAAGCATCCCTCCATATTGCAGCCATCAACTCCTCTCCCCCCCCCTTATCAAATGCATCAATTCCCTCCCCCCCCTCCCAGCAACTTGCATCAATCAACCTGACCACTTAAGAGGAACCATATATTTTTCAGGCTAAATAGCTTTCTTTTGTGGGGGGCTCCGGGCGGAACTCAACCCCCTTGATGGTGAATAGAAGCACATTTCCCATCCTATCGGGGAAGACGATCGAGAACCCATTTACGATGTTGAAAACCTCATTCAGAGCACGTTTGAGGAATCTATTGGGTGTTTCTTCGGTCGGGTGATGAATGTGTCTAGTTTGTTGATCATTTATTGGCCCCGAACTCATTTCAAAAATTAATTATCTGAATAGAGGCGAATATGAGTTATTTTTGTGCACAAGAATATAAGATAATATATTCTTATATTAATGGTGTAATATAAGAACGTATTAAAAACAAAAACACACACAGGAAAGGGGGGAGGGGGGGACATGATCACGTTACAAACACACAAACACACGAAAACATCTCCACCAACAATGAGAAATTACAGCAATTCCAACTTTTAGCGCTCCCAACATTCTAGTTTTTTTTTTTCCTCTCCTGAAATCCATTGCGCGGAGAACCGCGGAATGTTTATGTGGCCACTTAAGAGAAAGCTGCGGTGTGTTCCCTTGACTCCTTACACCTCTCTATTGGCGCGTCTGCAGCGTGGGAAAAAAATATATTTTCGTTCACCCATTTTGTTTCTGTCTTTCAACCCGTTTTCTGTGATTCCTCCTTATCTGGGGATTTTTTTTAAGCGCTCTTGACGTGAAGAATCGCAAAGGTATCAGGGGCCAGATTCACGAAAGCACTTACGAACCTGTACATCTTTTCTCAATCTTTGGGGGCTTTGTTTACAATTATTAAACAGTTAATGAGCTCCGAAGCACCAGGAGGCTGTTTATAACAATAACAACAGTTAAATGGCAAGTTTTCATGCTTGTAAACTGTTTAATAAATGTAACCAAAGCCGTCAAAGATTGAGGAAAGATGTAAACGTTCGTAAGTGCTTGCGTAAGTCCTTTCGTGAATCTGGCCCCATGTCGTCTAATGGTTTGTGTGTGGGTAAATATAGACACAACAACATTTGGTGAGCGGCAATAAGCGACAGACCCCATCATCCCGCCAATCTGATATAATCGCATCGCATCTCATCAGAAGGGATCCAATACTCCTCAAGTGGGCTTCTGGGCCCGCGGAACCCGATCAACAGGCTGCTGAACCTTTTATCCCGACTGTCTCATATTTCTTACAGGATCAGGAGGACTTGATCCCCTTGTTGATACCGGGGGTGTTATACCCCAGTCCGCGGGGGGAGGGCTGGGTACGTTGGACTCACACCCGATGTACGACCTTATTTGTTTTTGTCAACTGTACGACACTGTTTATTTAAAAAAAACAATGTTACGATGGTGAGTGAGAGGGAAGGATGGTGAGTGAGGGGGAAGGATGGTGAGTGAGGGGGAAGGATGGTGAGTGAGGGGGAAGGATGGTGAGTGAGAGGGATGGTGAGTGAGGGGGGAAGGATGGTGAGTGAGAGGGATGGTGAGTGAGGGGGAAGGATGGTGAGTGAGAGGGATGGTGAGTGAGGGGGAAGGATGGTGAGTGAGGGGGAAGGATGGTGAGTGAGAGGGATGGTGAGTGAGGGGGAAGGATGGTGAGTGAGGGGGAAGGATGGTGAGTGAGAGGGATGGTGAGTGAGGGGGAAGGATGGTGAGTGAGGGGGAAGGATGGTGAGTGAGAGGGATGGTGAGTGAGGGGGAAGGATGGTGAGTGAGAGGGATGGTGAGGGCGTGTGAGGAAGGTTCTGAGTACTCACCTAGTTGTAGTGTAGTAAGGTAGTGTCTGGGATGCTCCCGGACGCAGGTTCGAATCCTCGTCACGGCCCTTGTGGATTTGTTTACCTAGTTGTACTTGCGGGGGTTGAGCTCTGGCTCTTTGGGCCCGTCTCTCAACTGTCGATTAACTGATTTGTTTTCTTTCTCTCTCCACACACACACACACACACCCTGGAAGCAGCTCGTAGCAGCTGTCTAACTCCCAGGTGCCTATTTACTGCTAGGTGAACAGGCGCATCTGGGTGAAAGAAACTGCCAATTTGTTTCCGCCTTCGTCGGGGATTGATCCCCGGACCATAGGAGTATGAATCCCGCCCACTGTTCACTCAGCCGTCAGGCCCGTGTGTGAGTGAATGTATGTGTGTCTGTGTGCGTGTCTGTGTACTCACCTATTTGTGCCTGCAAGAACGAGCATTAGCTGTTGGACCCCGCCTTTGTAGCCACCAGTTGTCTAATGCAACGCGTAATGCAATTTCCCTATCATAACTACTTATAAAATTATGAATGGAGTTTGCTTCTAAAATTTTATCATTTTCTACCTTCTATTTTCCCATTATTACGCTAAAAGAAAGTTTTCTAACATCTCTCTGACTCATCTGAGTCTCAAGCGTCCATCCATATCCTCTTGTTCTATAGTTGTTCATTGTGAACAGTTCCTCTTTTTCCACGTTGTTAATCCTAAGCACTTTATACGTCTCTATGATGTCTCTCTTCTCCGTTTTTCTAGCGTCGTGAAGTTTAGTTCTTTCGGTCTCTCTTCATACCTCATGTCTCGCAATTCTGGGTCGAGCCTCGTCACTAACTTCTGAATCTTTTCTAGTTTCCTTGTGTGTTTTTTTTAGGTGAGGGCTTCAGTGGCGGCATATTCTAAGACTGATCTCACGAAAGCTGTGAACAGCTATCTAAATGTGTCGTTATTTGGGTTCCTGAATGATGTTCTAACTTTTGCTAGTGAGGTGTATACTGCTGTCGTTATTCTGTTTATATGGGCCTCGGCCATAGGGAGCCGGTCGGCCGAGCGGACAGCACACTGGATTTGTGATCCTGTGGTCCTGGGTTCGATCCTAGGCGCCGGCGAGAAATAATGGGCAGAGTTTCTTTCACCCTATGCCCCTGTTACCTAGCAGTAAAATAGGTACCTGGGTGTTAGTCAGCTGTCACGGGCTGCTTCCTGGGGGTGGAGGGATGGTCGAGGACCGGGCCGCGGGGACACTAAAGCCCCGAAATCATCTCAAGATAACCTCAAGATAGCCTCTGGAGTTAGGTTTGGTGTTATGTCCATTCCCAGGTCTTTTTATCTAGTGGATACAAGAAGGTAGTTTCCCCTGATTGTGAACTGTCCCTTTATCTCCTGTCCCCGGTTCCCATTTCCATCACTTTACACTTGCTCGTATTGAACTCTCAGAACTTAACTTGGTTATTCTTTCAAGTACTTTGCAGGGGGATAATTATCAGTGATCGTGGCCTGTATTTAAGTGCCTCTTATCTCTATTTTCTGTCTTGAAAGTGGTACCACATTTGCCTATGTCTGGGTGTGTGTGTGTTTACTAGTTGTGTTTTGCGGGGGTTGAGCTTTGCTCTTTCGGCCCGCCTCTCAACTGTCAATCAACTGTTTTACTAACTATTTTTTTCCCACACCACACACACACACACACACACCCCAGGAAGCAGCCCGTGACAGCTGACTAACTCCCAGGTACCTATTTACTGCTAGGTAACAGGGGCACTTAGGGTGAAAGAAACTTTGCCCATTTGTTTCTGCCTCGTGCGGGAATCGAACCCGCGCCACAGAATTACGAGTCCTGCGCGCTATCCACCAGGCTACGAGGCCCCCCTCGTAGTGTGTGTGTGTGTGTGTGTGTGTGTGTGTGTGTGTGTGTGTGTGTGTGTGTGTGTGTGTGTGTGTGTGTGTGTGTGTGTGTATGTGTGTGTGTCTTTGCGCATGTATGCATTTCTGTGTGCGAGTCTATCAGGGTGTACATATCTGTATGTACGTATATCCGTGTGTGCGCGTCTGTGTGTGTGTGTGTATGTGAATGTACGTGCATGTGGGTGCGCGTGTGCGCGTGCGTGCGTGAAAGTAGTCGAGCACCACACCATTAGAAACTTCTGAGTAACTTTTTTAAACTTTTGAATGGTGAGAGCCGTGGAGTGGGAGAGATGGGGGAGGGGAGGGAGAGGGAGATGGAAAAGGGGGGATGTAGAGGGGGTGATGGAGAGGGAGGGAATAGAGAAGGGAGGGAATGCCATAAGAGAAGGGGATCGTTAGGGAAAGAAGAGAGAAGTAAAGAGATTCTCGACTCCATATGTCAAAGCACATTCAAGCGAGCTTCAGAGAGATACATTAACAAATCGGGTGTTGGTGATTGATTGGTGAAGATTAAGTCACCGAAGATATTCATGCACGGGCATGAATAGCCCGTAAGGGTTGTTGGCGTGCAGTGATATCGACCCCACTGGTCATAATCTCGAGGACGATTTCACCCACGTTCGAGTCCCGGAATCACGTCCACAACGTACCTGTGGACGAGACAATCGGAATGATAGCCGACAGAGTGTATCGTGATCCAGCCTGTACTCCTCTTGACATACCAGAAAATATTCTGAGGAAACTACTCCAAGCTTGTACTAAAGAGGCACCCTTCTTGAGCCCGGATGGGCACATGTATAAGTAAGTAGATGGGGTCGCCATGGGTTCTCCCCTAGGTGTCCTGTTTGCAAACTTCTACATGGGTACCATCGAGCAAAAAGTCTTAGTCGACATGAACTTGAAACCTGCCATATACTGCAGGTATGTTGACGACATTTTTACACAGGTACCTGATGTCAGACATCTGCAGGAGCTGAAGGAGGCATTTGAGCAGAGTTCCGTGCTGCGTTTCACTTACGAGAGGGAAAAGGATGGGAAGCTGCCCTTTCTAGATGTAACAGTCATGGAAAAGAGCGGAGGTTTCCACACTGCAGTCTACACTAAGGAAACGAACATAGGAATGTGCCTAAATGCCAACAGCGACTGCCCAGACAGGTACAAGAGGAGTGTTGTTAACGCATATGTCGACCGTGCTCTCAGCCACAGCTCAGAATGGAAGCAAGTCGACGAAGAACTCTGTAGGGTAAGGCAGGTCCTAGTCAACAGCGGCTTCTCCAATGGTTTCGTCGAAGACATCATAAGAAGGAAAGTGAAAAGCCTTGCAACCTCTGAAGAGACAACTAACACAACACCTATACCCCCTATTAGACTATTTTACAGGAACTTCTTTTCCACAGCTCATAAAACGGAGGAAAGGGTCCTGAAAGATATTGTTAATAGAAACGTTATCCCTACAGACAAAAATCAGAGGATACAACTGACGATTTACTATAAAACCAGAAAAACGGCCAGCCTACTCATGAGAAACTCTCCAGACACAAAACAGAACGCTTTAAAAGAGACTAACGTCGTCTATGCCTTCAAATGCCCTCTTGGGGACTGTAAGCTCCAAAAAACCCAGTATATAGGCAAGACAACAACATCTCTTTCTAGGCGTTTAACGATGCATAAGCAACAGGGCTCCATTAAGGAACATATAATCTCTTCCCACAACCAAACCATCGCCAGAGAAATCCTAGTAAACAACACAGAAATCATCGATAGATACAGCGATAGCAGGCGGCTTGACGTTTGCGAGGCACTACACATCAAGAAGTCAACACCAGCAATCAACAGCCAATTATTGCACAACTATATTCTACCCACCTCAAGACTCCGCTCCAATATAGAAGCATCAAGAAATATGGACCAATAGGCTTTCTACAAACACTTCTATTCAATACCCATTGTTTCGTGTTCTGTCTTGTGTTGATGAAATTAATACCCTATTAATGTTACCTCTTGTTCTGTCTTGTGTTGATGAAATTAATACCCTATTAATGCCACCTCTTGTTCTGTCTTGTGTTGATTAATGCCACATCACCCCTTCCACCTCACTCAAATGTAGATATAAAATCGGAGATGCGTAAGTTCTATTCAGTTGTGTATTTGTAAACTAAAGTCTTTGAAAATGTAATAAGTTTTACGAAACGCGCTCGTGTCGCGTCAGACTAGAAATAAAAATGAATTTTGGAGAATTGATTTTTGATTTACCTCCAACAGTGAAAAGAAATGTACGAAAGATTGAGAAAATTCGTGTTAGAATTATTAATCTTACTTTTTCGGTCATATTTAATAATATATATATATATATATATATATATATATATATATATATATATATATATATATATATATATATATATATATATATATATATATACTCGAGCTGCATATTTCAAGATGTTACACGTCCGAAGACCTCATTCACTCCAAACATCTACCACCTACGGGCTATTCATGCCCGTGCCACCTCTTGTGGTGGCTTAATCTTCACCAATCAATCAATTAGAGGATAAATAGAGGGGTCCTCACTCTGCACGGCCTCCACAGATCTCCAGTATCAGCTCTTGATACTGGTAATGGCTCAAAAGGGCCACCACTTACGGGTTATTCATGCCCGTGCCACCTTTTGGGTGGCTTAATCTTCATCAATCAATCTCTACACGGAAGATTCCGCTCTGTTGGCGTGGTACTACACCAGCCTCTCTCTCGGCCTGTACTCACCTATTTGTGCTTGCAGGGGTTGAGCTCTGGCTCTTTGGTCCCGCCTATTCCAACTCCCACCCTGTGGGTGGCCTCGACTGAAGAACTCTCTGAGAATTACTTACAAAAGTTATTTACTTGACCAATAATTGTATATTTTACATGGCTGCAGGTTTTAATTGTTAACATTATGCACTAATAACTGATTATAACTAATTATAATAAATATAAATAATTATAGTAACTGATTACAGAGACTAATGCCAATCCTTATACATTTCAAACATTCTGAATGGATGGTGGCTGTTCTAATTTCTATCTACTTTGTCATCTACTCTCTTTCTACTCCATTCCTCCACTCCTCTGTCCCTTCTACTGTGTCTACCCTTCATCCCATCTCCTTCTATGTCTCCTCTTCACTCTCCCTCCATCACACCGCTGTCTACAGCGATGCTTTCCATTTTTCTCTCTCCTTTATTTCCCATTCGTTACAAGGGGGAGGGTGGAGGTCTAGGGGTGGAGTGTGTAAGGTGGAATGTGAAATGTGGGGTGTTGGGGGTGGAGATGTTGGAGGGTGTGGGGGGTGTGGGGGGGTGGAGATGTGGGGGGGTGGAGATGTGGGGGGGTGAGGGCGGACATCTACGCCAACAGTGACGCATTGCGACACAGGTAAATCACTGGCTCCGCGTCTCTCTCTCTCTCTTTCTGTCTCTCTCTCTCTCTCTCTCTCTCTCTCTCTTTGTCTCTCTCTCTCTCTCTCTCTCTCTCTCTCTCTCTCTCTCTCTCTCTCTCTCTCTCTCTCTCTCTCTCTCTCTCTCTCTCTCTCTCTCTCTCTCTCTCTCTCTCTCTCCTCCGTTCCTTCCCCACTTCATCTCCTCGCTCTGTTATTTTCCTTTATTCCCTTCACTATCTTTATTCCCCATTCTCCCATCCATTATTCTCTAATTCACAGCATATTCCTCTCTTCTTCTTCCTCCTCCTTTTCGTTATTCTATCTGTTACAGTTCCCCCTTTCTTTTTTTCATTACATTTGTTCTTGCTCTTGTGAAGTGTGTGTGTGTGTGTGTGTGTGTGTGTGTGTGTGTGTGTGTGTGTGTGTGTGTGTGTGTGTGTGTGTGTGCGCGTGTGTGTAATTACCTAAGTGTAGTTACAAGGTGAGAGCTACGCTCGTGGTGTCCCGTCTTCCCAGCACTCTTTGTCATATAACGCTTTGAAACTACTGACGGTCTTGGCCTCCGTGTGTGTGTGTGTGTGTGTGTGTGTGTGTGTGTGTTTGGTTGCAAAACTTTGTTAGAATGATCAATACGTCAGATCTTTCAACGCCGGTGGCCATACTGGTATATATATGACCAATATTCTCAAGCTTACCCACCTCGCCCGGTTGGGTTGACATATGTGCTTCGCAAGCACAACTCAAGACGCTCAGCCATCAAAAAACCTCTTGCTGGCTGTGTGCCCTTCTCAAGAACACCTTCTTAAGAACACCTTAAGAACAAGAATGATCATTCCTAAACTGACACGCAATTGAGAGAGAGAGAGAGAGAGAGAGAGAGAGAGAGAGAGAGAGAGAGAGAGAGAGAGAGAGAGAGAGAGAGAGAGAGAGAGAGAGAGAGAGAGAGTTACAGGGTATTTAAATACACTTTCCTAGTCTACAATAAATGAAATAATCACTCATTTAATATAATGTCTTTTCTCTGTAAAACAATATTAAAGCAAGTCTAAAATCTTCAGGTCCTCTTGTACGAGAATATTCATGCAAATTTACATACACACACATTCGTTCTGACATTCCAAATTCCACAGGCTAGTGGCTTACACGGCCATGCGTCAGTTCGACACATGGAAACGCACTAGAATGGGTTCGAACCTCACATATGTCAGCGGCAATCAGTGGAAGTCATATCAAACTTTTTTTTATGGCAACTTTCTCAAGAGACTGAAAGGAAATTCTATTTTTTCTTGAATTTATTCTATGTTAAATCTTTTCGCTCTGCAAGTCAGCAAAGATACATTATTAAGTATGTTTTAATAGGTTTTATTACATGGTGTAATTATGTAGGTTCCGCGACTTTACTGATAATCAATGAATGATTACATGATGTAAAATATATATTTTCATTCAAAAGATAAAATGTTCAAAGGTGTGAATAGAATACAATATAATTTTTCTCTGCCTTATGAGATAATTGCGCTTTATTCAAGCCATATTGTGTTTAATTGGCTTTAATTATACTTCAGAGTATTCTTCATCAACCGTACACGCAACTCTTACGAAACCTGTGCATCTTTTCATAATCTCGTCGAACTTGTTTACATTAATTCAACAATTTTCGAGCTAAAAAATTTCATAACCCATGATTATAATTGTTTATATATTATAATTATTATTGTGATATAAATTATAATTGTGTTTATAAGTATATACTTATAGTATATAAATTTATAAGTATATATATATTTATAAGTATATAAGTATAATTGTGTATATAATTATAATTTTGATATAAACAGCCTCGTAGTGTTTCGATTCTCATTACTTGCTCAATAAATGTCAACAAAGCTGCAATAATCGTGGAAAGATGTACCGGTTTCGCAGATGGTTGACGAATCCTTAATCCATGGTTATCTTCTGGATTTGTGAAACGCTTTCGAATGAGATAATTAATTTCCCCTCAAACTCAAATAACCGAATTATATTTATAGTTGTCTTCTAGACATCCTTCAAGTCTGCTTCAATGGTACCATTGTGATTTGCTAGTGTGAAATAATAGTAAAAATGATAATAATTTATAAAAGTACTGACGATCAGAAGTTTTTCTTCTGAGCCTCCGCAGTCTGTTTATTTTCTGGTGCATGGGAGGCACCTTTGGTGACTTTGGTAAGTTGGATCCTCCTGTGCAAGCAAGTCCTAAGTGCTGGGGTTATCTTGAGGTTATCTTGAGATGATTTCAGGGCTTTTTAGTGTCCCCGCGGCCCGGTCCTCGACCAGGCCTCCACCCCCAGGAAGCAGCCCGTGACAGCTGACTAACACCCAGGTACCTATTTTACTGCTAGGTAACAGGGGCATAGGGTGATAGAAACTCTGCCCATTGTTTCTCGCTGGCGCCTGGGATCGAACCCAGGACCACAGGATCACAAGTCCAGCGTGCTGTCCGCTCGGCTCCCTCTTGATTGATGTTGCCCGGGGTTAATGTCAGAGCTTTCCTGGATAAAATAGTCTCACGACCACCAGGATTTTTTGTACAGTCGGGTGGTGTAGTGGTTAAGGTGCATATAGCGCTCCTGGCTGTCTGGGTTCGAATCCTTCTGGGGTGTGGAGTTAAAAAATCACCCGATGAGTAACTCCGAAATGCTACTTTCCGTCTTCAGAAATAAACCAGGACACGAAGGGCTCTTCATCACTCCAGAGAAAACATTTGTATTTATTTTAACGGGAAGAGGGTAGGCGCGCGATCCATCACGGCTCTTGATGAGTTTTTAATACGAGGGCGGATGTCTTAGTGGTGGAGTTAGCGGGGACAATGGATCAGGGTAAAATATCGCCCAGAAAATGTGCCATAAGTCACTTTTATCACGTTATCTCCGGGAAATTAAAACAGTATGTATGAGTACCTGGCTCACCTATCACAGCCCTCTGTCTAATAACATTTTTTTTTAATTTTAAGAGTCTTTTTTAGTGATTAAATATGAAATGGGTTAATTATGAAATGGATTAAATATGAAATGGATTAATATGAAATGGATTAAATATGAAATGGATTAAATATGAAATGGATTAAATATGAAATGGATTAAATATGAAATGGATTAAATATGAAATGGATTAAATATGAAATGGATTACATATGAAATGGATTAATATGAAATGGATTAAATATGAAATGGATTAAATATGAAATGGATTAAATATGAAATGGATTAAATATGAAATGGATTAATATGAAATGGATTAAATATGAAATGGATTAAATATGAAATGGATTAAATATGAAATGGATTAAATATGAAATGGATTAAATATGAAATGGATTAAATATGAAATGGATTAAATATGAAATGGATTAGATATGAAATGGATTAATATGAAATGGATTAAATATGAAATTTTTTCATTTTAAGAGTCTTTTTTAGCGATTAAATATGAAATGGATTAAATATGAAATGGTGTTTTTCCCCCTTATCTCCATGAGTATATAGATTTGGAGTTATGTAGCACAGGAAAACACAACAGGAAAGAATATTTTAGTTTACCACGTCGGTGATTTGTTATGTCCGTTTTCTGTTTTGCTTCAATCCGCTTAAGTAAATCCTTCAGTTATGTTTCGTTCTTGGAATGTGCGTTTGTCGGTTAGATAAAATGTCAGTTATTGAAAAGTGTCTTGTGTTTGCATAATATATGTGGTCACAAGTTCATACTGATTTCTTAAGTGTATCATGACGTCCCGTTTTCACTGTAATTGCATTTTTTTTTAAATTACGGGCTCACCATAGTCCGTGCTGCTTGGAACTTTTTGTTCCAAGTGTGTGTATATATATATATATATATATATATATATATATATATATATATATATATATATATATATATATATATATATATATATATATATATATATATATATATATCTATATCACAAACAATAATCATATTACGGAATATTAAACATACACATTTACACACTTTTAGAAGCTAGTGTAAAAAATAATTCAGAACCTTGTATACCACATATGTCAAACCAATCCTGGAATATGCAGCTCCAGCCTGGAGTTCATACCTAGTTAAACACAAGACTGAGTTAAAGAAGATTCAGAGGTATGCCAACAGACTGGTCCCAGAGCTAAGAGGTATGGGTTACGAGGAAAGGCTACGGGAATTGAACCTGACGACCCAAGAAGACGGAAGAGTAAGGGGAGACTCGATAACTACCTACAAAATTCTCAGAGGAATTAACAGAGTGGACAAAGACAAACTCTTTAACACGGGCGGTACACGCACAAAGGGACACAGGTGGAAACTGAGTACCCAAATGAGCCACAGAGACATTAGAAAGAATTTTTTTTCAGTGTCAGAGTAGTTAACGGATGGAATGCATTAGGAAGTGATGTGGTGGAGGCTGACTCCATACACAGTTTTAAATGTAGATATGATAGAGCCCAGTAGGCTCAGGAATCTGTACACCTGTTGATTGACGGTTGAGAGGCGGGACCAAAGAGCCAGAGCTCAACCCCCGCAAGCACAACTAGGCGAGTACACCACCTGTCCCCCCCCACCCTATCACTCTCCCCCACCCTATCACTCCCCCCCACCCTATCACTCCCCCCCACCCTATCAGTCCCCCCCCACCCTATCAGTCCCCCCTCTCTATAAGACATAAAGAACCACTAACTTAGCTCCTGCGGACGGCCAAGATGACCCTAATCAATCATATATGGTTGAGGAGGCAACCCAGGTGGCATTTTCACCTCATTTTCCCCCTCACTATCCTCACTATCCGAGGCAAACGTCCTCGAGATGTCACTCTCTGAGGCAAAAGTCCAGATGGGCCGCTTTTCACAATCAAATTTACTCACTATCTGTCACATTGCCACAAGAATAAACTTTCAAAATGTTACAAATCCCCAAGGGCCAAGATGAGGGTTTCGAACTTACGTCCGAGAGGATCCCAGACGCTGCCTTAATCGTCTGAGCTGCGACATACTGCTCTCGGACGTAGGTTCGAATCCTCGTCACGGCCCTTGTGGATTTGTTAATTTGATGCATCAGGCTATTGTGGTTTGTGTGTGTACCAAAGAGTTATGTGGTATGTGAAATTCAGTACAGATAAATTGAGGTATTTATGAGGAGAAAGTACTAAGCTAGTTTCATTATATAGCTTTTGGCTGGGATATGAGGACAAGGAGCTGGGATATGAGAACAAGGAGCTGGGATATGAGAACAAGGAGCTGGGATATGAGAACAAGGAGCTGGGATATGAGGACAAGGAGCTGGGATATGAGAACAAGGAGCTGGGATATGAGGACAAGGGAGCTGGGATATGAGGACAAGGGAGCTGGGATATGAGGACAAGGGAGCTGGGATATGAGGACAAGGGAGCTGGGATATGAGGACAAGGGAGCTGGGATATGAGAACAAGGAGCTGGGATATGAGGACAAGGAGCTGGTATATGAGGACAAGGAGCTGGGATATGAGGACAAGGAGCTGGGATATGAGGACAAGTTGCTGGAATATGAGGACAAGGAGCTGGGATATGAGAACAAGGAGCTGGGATATGAGGACAAGGAACTGGGATATAAGGACTTATAGCAAGGGCAAGAGAACAATTGACTCGGGCATGAGGACTAGGAGCCGGATAGGACTAGGAGCCGGATAGGACTAGGAGCCGGGATAGTACTAGGAGCCGGATAGGACTAGGAGCCGGGATAGTACTAGGAGCCGGATAGTACTAGGAGCCGGATAGGACTAGGAGCCGGGATAGTACTAGGAGCCGGGATAGTACTAGGAGCCGGGATAGTACTAGGAGCCGGATAGTACTAGGAGCCGGGATAGTACTAGGAGCCGGGATAGTACTAGGAGCCGGATAGTACTAGGAGCCGGATAGGACTAGGAGCCGGGATAGTACTAGGAGCCGGGATAGTACTAGGAGCCGGGATAGTACTAGGAGCCGGATAGGACTAGGAGCCGGATAGGACTAGGAGCCGGGATAGTACTAGGAGCCGGATAGTACTAGGAGCCGGATAGTACTAGGAGCCGGGATAGTACTAGGAGCCGGGATAGTACTAGGAGCCGGGATAGTACTAGGAGCCGGGATAGTACTAGGAGCCGGATAGTACTAGGAGCCGGGATAGTACTAGGAGCCGGATAGTACTAGGAGCCGGATAGTACTAGGAGCCGGATAGTACTAGGAGCCGGATAGTACTAGGAGCCGGATAGGACTAGGAGCCGGGATAGTACTAGGAGCCGGATAGTACTAGGAGCCGGATAGTACTAGGAGCCGGATAGTACTAGGAGCCGGATAGTACTAGGAGCCGGGATAGTACTAGGAGCCGGGATAGTACTAGGAGCCGGGATAGTACTAGGAGCCGGATAGTACTAGGAGCCGGATAGGACTAGGAGCCGGGATAGTACTAGGAGCCGGGATAGTACTAGGAGCCGGATAGTACTAGGAGCCGGGATAGTACTAGGAGCCGGGATAGTACTAGGAGCCGGGATAGTACTAGGAGCCGGGATAGTACTAGGAGCCGGATAGTACTAGGAGCCGGGATAGTACTAGGAGCCGGGATAGTACTAGGAGCCGGATAGTACTAGGAGCCGGGATAGTACTAGGAGCCGGGATAGTACTAGGAGCCGGGATAGTACTAGGAGCCGGGATAGTACTAGGAGCCGGGATAGTACTAGGAGCCGGGTAGGACTAGGAGCCGGGATAGTACTAGGAGCCGGGATAGTACTAGGAGCCGGGATAGTACTAGGAGCCGGGATAGTACTAGGAGCCGGGATAGTACTAGGAGCCGGGATAGTACTAGGAGCCGGGATAGTACTAGGAGCCGGGTACGAC
>NC_091203.1:27373656-27393656 GCF_040958095.1 Procambarus clarkii | reverse complement strand
AGGTGATGCTGAGGCTGTGATCTTGGGAGAGGTTCTTGGGAGAGATTCTTGGAGATTCAAGTAAATGAATCAAGTCTCGATTCAAGTTAATGAATCAAGTCACGATTTAAGTTAATTAGGTTATGTGTACTCACCTAATTCACCTAATTGTGCTTGCGGGGGGTTGATCTCTGGCTCATTTGTCTTGCCTCTCGTCTGTCAATCAACTGATGTACAGGTTCCTGAGCCTACTGGGCTCTATTGTTTACTGAAGGGAGCGCACATTTGAACACCTCCTTAAGGCGTGATTCAGTAGATTCAGTCCACCTTAAATAAAAAATGTGTTATTGTTTGTGTGATAAATTAGCACATTCTGCAGTTTTCGTTATTCTTATATTATTATACATTAATGTATGAGTACGTGGTGTGAGCATTTAGCCATACATTCAGCATGGGGATATAATTATTACAAAGTTCAAATTTCTAGTGAATCACGTCTGTGTGGGTGAAAAGGCATTGTTTAACTAGATTTTAAATGTTTACTATACGTTTTCTAGATGATTTTTAGACGGGTACTCGTCTAAAGATGTAAGAATAGCAAGAATAGGGTGCTGGGGGGGGCGGGGGGGGGGGGGGGGAAGTGAGTTAATTGTTTCACTCGAAGGCGCCTCACAGAAGTGTGTGTGTGTGTGTGTGTGTGTGTGTGTTTGCATCCCAGTGTGTGGTAAGTGTGGCGATGTTATCGCTTTGTTTGTGCTGGCGGGATAGTCCTGGACCAGCGCCCTCACCTCACTCTGAACCACCACACACACACCTCTCTCTCTCTCTGTCTCTCTCTGTCTCTCTGTCTCTCTGTCTCTGTCTGTCTGCGCTTTGTTTGTGCTGGCGGGATAGTCCTGGACCAGCGCCCTCACCTTACTCTGAACCACCACACACACACCTCTCTCTCTCTCTGTCTCTCTCTGTCTCTCTGTCTCTCTGTCTCTGTCTGTCTGTCTCTGCCTCTCTCTCTCTCTCTCTCTCTCTCTCTCTCTCTCTCTCTCTCTCTCTCTCTCTCTCTCTCTCTCTCTCTCTCTCTCTCTCTCTCTCTCTCTCTCTCTCTCTCTCTCTCTCTCTCTCTCATCCTACCCACAGTGGCGAGGAATATAGTACTCTGTGTTCCCTCTCCACTTTCTTTATCAGATATTTTTTTTCGCCTCTGTACGAGGTGAAAAATATTCATTGTCCTCTTTTTTTTTTTAACATTCTGCTATGCGAGCATTATCAACGATAAAAGGTGTTTGTCGGTTGAGCAAACTCCTGTAATATCACTTTAAACTTTAGCCACACACCCAGCAGAGACTCGAACCCAGCCAGCACAGTTGCTTCCCAACAACTGGCATAATTTAGTACATCTTAACCCACTCCACTAAACTCAGACCCTTAAAAAGAGATGGAAATTTCGAGGTATTTAACCCCCAAAGTTCTCCACCCCCCAAGAGCACTAGAGAGAGGTGAGAGGTCACTCACGTTTTTCATCAAGCAACTGCTTAAATGGGAGAACGCGTGTCTTATGTTTTTGCACATAGACTTGTCCAAATTCGCAAGTGAAGTCATCAGAGTGCAGAGTGCAGTCATCAACATAAGCTTGAGCTTTATGAATGAGGTGGAGATCGTTGAAATATACATTCCACAGCAGAGGGCCAAGCACACTACCCTGTGGAACGCTGGTTACAACTTGAGTGGCTTTTGGATTCTGTTTCATTGAGCAGAATCCTTCCCTCCTTTTCTCTCTCCTTTCCTTTAAACTCCCTCCTTTGCGTTACACCACTACCTACCCGTTACACCCCCCACCCCTTCCGTTACACCCCCCTCCCCTTTACAATAGTCCACACAGGTGCTGCTGATTCCAATCTTAACGTCCACTTCCCGTCTTGATATTGTATCGGAAACGCCATTTATAGATTTCTCCACTCTCCCTCATGTAATATCTTTCTCTCCCTGTCTCTCTTTCTCAGCCTCTCTCTCTCTCTCTCTCTCTCTCTCTCTCTCTCTCTCTCTCTCTCTCTCTCTCTCTCTCTCTCTCTCTCTCTCTCTCTCTCTCTCTCTCTCTCTCTCTCTCTCTCTCTCTCTCTCTCTCTCTCTCTCTCTTTCAACTTTATATACTTTTTCTTTCTCGCGAAAGACCCATTCCCCATTCTTCATGACTGACCCATTCCCTTTCTATCGCTTTCTTTCTGTCTTATTTTCTCTTGCTCTCTCCCCTTTCTTATGTTTCTCCTCCTCCTCTAAGTTGTCCCCCTGCAAAGTATCACCACTGCTGATTTAACCCTCACATTTGTTTTCTCTTCCAATTCTCTCCCTCTCGCCCTCTTTCCCTCCTTTCCTATCTCCACCCTTTACTCCCTCTAGTTACCTCGTCTCCTCCTGCTCCTCCCCATCAGGATATAAGTGGCGTGAATCAGAGCCTGAAGAGGTAAGATCAGCCAAGATTGGCCCCGTATGTCTCCTGGGCTCTGGCGACACCCTCCACTCTCCTCCAATATCTGTTCCACACTCCCTTCAAGGAGGGTAAGGAAGGGGGGTGGAGGGTAAGGGTTAAGGTAAGCGGTAAGGAGGTAAAGTAGGTGAATAGGGAGAAAGGGGGTTTGGTGGTGAGGGAGAGGGGGGGGGGGGTGCATTGAGGGAGGGAAGCAAAGGCTGTTGGAGAGAATTAGGGAATGTTTTTTTTCTTGTGAAAGGGAAGGAGGACCTGGATTGTATTTGGGGTTTTGGGGGAGTTCTTCTACTCCCAAAGTGTTGCCCGGGGGCCAGGCTTGACTTGTGAGAGCTTGGTCCAACAGGTTGTTGCTTGGAGCGGCCCGCAGGCCGCAGGGTGGTGGCTCGAAAGAGCTAGAAGAACGCTCTTGGGAGAGAGAATAGGTTGGTATTTAGGAGCGGGAGATATGAATAGTGGGAGAGAGAGGAGAGGCTGGTGGAGGGTAAGGGGGGTGATTGAGGTGGATAGAGAGAGGGAGATAATGGTCATGAAGAGCAGTAGGAATTGGGATGGATGAAAGAGCAACAAAGTGTCACTGAACAATGGGGAACAAAGCCAGAGACTTGTTGAAGGATCAGAGGTGAAAGAGATCATTCAATCAACTGGTAATTGATTGTTGGTAATTATTGCCCGGTAATAAGTACTTGTGAAATACACAAGACTAGAATACTGATATGTATTTCCCTCTGCCAACACATGTTAAAACTGAAGGAAAATTAAATACAATTGCCGAAATTCACACTAAAATATGGACTAGCGAAGCAAGCAACGGAATTGTATATTTCTGTAGGCTAGGAAGGTTTCACAACGGACAGTGTCGACCAGTGAAAGTGATCCTGGAGAACAGTACTTCAGTGAAAATACATATTGACAGAAAAAGAGGAATTTGATGGACAGGAATGTATAATGAGGTTTAAATTAACTGGGATATGTCTACGAAGGAATAAGATGAAGAAGGGAACCAGGACCTATTTTTTTTTTGAGATATATAGAAGAGTTGTTACATGGTTGTAGAGCCACTAGTACGCGTAGCGTTTCGGGCAGGTCCCTGGAATACGATCCCCGCCGCGAAGAATCGTTGTTACAACCAAGTACACATTTTACTGTTGAGTTAAACAGAGGCTACAGTTAAGGATTTGCGCCCAGTAAATCCTCCTCCCCGGCCAGGATACGAACCCATGACAGCGCTCGCGGAACGCCAGGCGAGTGTCTTACCACTACACCACGGAGACTGCTTAGGTTAGGTTATATTTTTATTTAAGGAGAATACTGGGAGTGGTAAGAACAGGGAATTGTGAAGAGGAAGGAGGAGAAGTGGAAAGTTTATCAGAAGAACGACTGGCTGATAGTGTTGACAATGGTATTGTATCACTCAATCAGAGACAGGAACCTGTTAGGTTATTCAGAGCCATATATTCCATGTACGAAATAATGAAACATATGCAGTAGTGATGCTCAATTGTCCCACCCTGCCCTGGATAAGAACCCGGGTCCTCGCTTGCTGGGCGAGTGTGTTAGCCACTAGGCCACAGGGGTACCAAAGCAAGGCTGTGCTGGATATCGAAGTGATTCAACTAATCCGTTGAAAATGACGCGGATTAGTAAAGAATAAAGCTCTCCAATACTGACGTTCTCTTTGCACTGGCCTCAGTAGGTTAGGTAGACTGCTTGGGTCTGCACGGGTTTTAGAGAGAGAGAGAGAGAGAGAGAGAGAGAGAGAGAGAGAGAGACAGAGCGAGAGAGCCAGAGAGAGAGAGAGAGAGAGAGAGAGAGAGAGAGAGAGAGAGAGAGAGAGAGAGAGAGAGAGAGAGAGAGAGAGAGAGAGAGAGAGAGAGAGAGAGAGAGCGAGAGAGACAGAGAGAGAGCCAGAGAGAGAGAGAGAGAGAGAGAGAGAGAGAGAGAGAGAGAGAGAGAGAGAGAGAGAGAGAGAGAGAGAGAGCGAGAGAGACAGAGAGAGAGCCAGAGAGAGAGAGAGAGAGAGAGAGAGAGAGAGAGAGAGAGAGAGAGAGAGAGAGAGAGAGAGAGAGAGAGAGAGAGAGAGAGAGAGAGAGAGAGAGCGAGAGAGACAGAGAGAGAGAGAGAGTCAGAGAGAGAGCCAAAACATTACCATAATGTCTGCCATCATCAGATGACTTCATTACCAATATTGGCTATCTCACACGCAGCTTAGTGAACACTTCTCGTCCTGATATCGTGGCTACTAAGATGGCAGCATCCTTTGATAAGAGGACTCCTGAGAACTTCTCCAAGACTGTCATCTATACCTCAAGGATGCTCTGAGACTAACTGGGCCCCCTTGGCGGATTTGAGATACAGTTCCAGTCAAATAGTTTACACTCGACATATTGACAGAGGAATCACATCAACGTGATGTATCAATGAGACACTCAGTATAGGAGCCGTCAATGAGGATTCGAACCTTGTTCTTGTACCTCTTCTTGTTCTTCTACTGATTGACTCAAGGTATTGATGTGGCTATTTCCCCTTCATCTGTAA
Organism: Procambarus clarkii; assembly: GCF_040958095.1. Taxonomy (NCBI): domain Eukaryota; kingdom Metazoa; phylum Arthropoda; class Malacostraca; order Decapoda; family Cambaridae; genus Procambarus; species Procambarus clarkii. Next base: position 27,388,663 of record NC_091203.1, on the reverse strand, counting down.
ATTGTGTTCTTCAAAATATGCATCAATTCTGGAACATCAATTATGGTATGAGCAATGTAGTGACCTCAATGGCAAGGGCGACCTCTATCAGCATTTTTTAATGGACAATTTAGACTCCTTAAATATGCAACATAAAAATGAAATGTAAACATGCATCGGCTTCTTAAAAATGAGATAACTTTCATTCGCATTATAATTGTGCATGACCTTACCGACACACACACACACACACACACACACACACACACACACACACACACACACACACACACACACACACACACACACACACACACACACACACACACACACACACACACACACACGGGGCCTCGTAGCCTGGTGGATAGCGCGCAGGACTCGTAATTCTGTGGCGCGGGTTCGATTCCCGCACGAGGCAGAAACAAATGGGCAAAGTTTCTTTCACCCTAAGTGCCCCTGTTACCTAGCAGTAAATAGGTACCTGGGAGTTAGTCAGCTGTCACGGGCTGCTTCCTGGGGTGTGTGTGTGTGTGTGGTGTGGGAAAAAAAAAAATAGTAGTTAGTAGTTAGTTAGTAAACAGTTGATTGACAGTTGAGAGGCGGGCCGAAAGAGCAAAGCTCAACCCCCGCAAAAACACAACTAGTAAACACACACACACGCACACACACACACTCCATACTGACTCCAGGCTGACTCCATACACAATTTCAAATGTAGATATGATAGAGCCCAGTAGGCTCAGGAACCTGTACATCAGTTGATTGACGGTTGAGAGGCGGGACCAAAGAGCCAGAGCTCAACAAGCACAATTAGGTGATTACATACACAGAGGCAGTGATGTGGTGGTCTACTAGTCTGACACTGAAAAAAATCTTTCTAACGTTTCTTTGGCTCATTTGGGCACTCAATTTCCACCTGTGTCCCCTTGTGCGTGTGCCCCTTGTGTTAAATTGTCTTTATCTACCTTATCAATTTCTCTGAAAAGTTATTGCCAATAGCATTTGGTGGTCCCAAGCGATCACCCATCCAAGTACTAACCAAACCCAACGTTGCTTAACTTCGCTGATTGGACGAGAAGCAGTGTTCTTAACATGGTATGGCCGCATATGTGTGTGAATGTGTGCATGTATTGGAGAGAAATATATGTAGTAGATATAATACAGGAAAATAGATTGATTAGATTGGAGACCAAGAGCTAAATAGGCTCGACTTTGCAGACACAAATAGTAAATACACACACACACACACACACACACACACACACACACACACACACACACACACACACACACACACACACACACACACACACAGTTCATTGACAGTTGAGAGGCGGGATCAAAGAGCCAAAGCTCAACCCCCCCGACATCACAACTAGGTGAGTACAACTAGGTGAATACATAAGTGTTGTCTTTCGTTTATTTAGGTTTCATTCACGAATGCAATTCATTCACGAATGTCTCATTGCTATGCACACAGAACAGGTTGTTGACAGAGCCCGGGTACACAGGGGGGAGTTGTGTAAAACCCTGGCTTGTGTCTCGGAGAGGCTGCAGGATCCGTGTGGGGTCAGTAGCACTCCCGGTTGCAATTCTTTTGACCATTTCGTGGCGCAATCGGCTAAGGCGCGTCTGGGATCATCCCGGACGTAGGTTCGATCCCCTTCATCACGGCCCTTGTGGATTTGTTCGTTTCATTTCTAATTTCGTCCTCTTTGTCTCCCTCTCTTCCTTCAGTCTTCCCTTCTTCCTTCTCCTCCCTCCACGTTCTCCTCTGGTTTATTCTTTACCTCCATTTGCTCTTTTGTTTTTCTCTTCACTTCTTCATCCCATGCCAGTTACTTTTTTATCCCATTCATTCCCCCCTTCCATTCCCATTCTATATTTCTCCCTATTCCGTCCCCTTCCTCTTGGGCCCCTCCCCTCTGTCACATCCCCTACGCCGCCTCATGTCAACCTGTCAAGCGTCAGGTGTCACCTGTCAATTACAAAAACAAACTGGTAACAGACACAGGCAATCCAATTACATTTGACACTGACATGGCGGGTTCGTGTCCCTCATAGGTGTGGCACTCACACAGGGTGTGGCACTACCCAAGGGTGTGGCACTCACCCAGGGTGTGGCACTACCCAAGGGTGTGGCACTCACCCAGGGTGTGACCTCCTCACAATCTATGAGGATAGAAAGTACAGAGGTAACATGATCCCAACATGAAAGATTCTGAGGGGAATAGATAAGGTGGACAAGGAGAGACTCTTCAGATTAAGAGAACGTAGGACAAGAGGACACAAGAGGAAGCTGGAAAAGGAACTGACCGGATAGACTGTAAGGAGGCACTTAGACCCAAGACAGGTGGAATGCCCTGAATGCCCTGTCAACGAGTGGATTGCCCTGTCAACAAGTGGAATGCCCTGAATGCCCTGTCAACAAGTGGAATGCCCTGAATGCCCTGTCAACAAGTGGAATGCCCTGAATGCCCTGTCAACAAGTGGAATGCCCTGAATGCCCTGTCAACAAGTGGAATGCCCTGAATGCCCTGTCAACAAGTGGAATGCCCTGAATGCCCTGTCAACAAGTGGAATGCCCTGAATGCCCTGTCAACAAGTGGAATGCCCTGAATGCCCTGTCAACAAGTGGAATGCCCTGAATGCCCTGTCAACAAGTGGAATGCTCTGAATGCCCTGTCAACAAGTGGAATGCCCTGAATGCCCTGTCAACAAGTGGAATGCCCTGAATGCCCTGTCAACAAGTGGAATGCCCTGAATGCCCTGTCAACAAGTGGAATGCCCTGAATGCCCTGTCAACAAGTGGAATGCCCTGAATGCCCTGTCAACAAGTGGAATGCTCTGAATGCCCTGTCAACAAGTGGAATGCCCTGAAAGAAGAAGACGTTGTAGAAGCCACTTCCATCCACAACTTCAAGACCAAAATCGACAAAGAATCTGAGCCTATAAGCCACCAAAAAGACCCAGTTAGCGAGGCAAAAACGAGCAATACCTCATTAAACCACACACCCCCCCTACTTCCAGTAGACACTTTTAGTTAAGTACTGCTAGTTAAGTACCACTACTAGTACCCTCCATCCCCCCTTCCCCCCCTCCCCCCCCTCACCCCCTTCCCCCCTCCCCCCTCCCCCCCCTCCCCCCCCCCCCTCAACGTTATCGGCCCCAAAACACGAGATATACAGGACGATTAAACCTTCCAATTAGTTTTGAACAATAAACATACTATTATTCAACAACTGTTTACAAAATGCATTCCCCCCCCCCCCCACCACTACATATCGAGGCTGGCGATTTCTGACAACTGACAGACGCAATAGAGCTGAGTCTATTGTGCTTCTGCTCGCCTGATGCGCATGTCGCACCTCACTTGTCTCTGGCCATGGTGGCATTTTGACACCTTCGATAACTCATTACAATGGTGGCCCCGCTGTCAGACGGGCGGTCGTCAGCTCCGTGTGTCAGCTGACAGGCAGTCGGTTAAAAGTGTTGACTGACAGTTGAGTATGATGTATTTATGTCAGTCAGCAGCGGGAGAGCGCATGACATGGTTGGGTGTCAGTCATTTATGTCACTGTCATGGTCTGACGTCAGCCACTCATATCATTGTCATGGTCGGAACTGTCAGACGAGGTTAAGCGGCAACAACGAACTGCTCTAGGGGCTCAAAGGGCTCTAGGGGCTCAAAGGGCTCTAGGGGATCAAACGACTCTAAGGGCTCTATAGGGCTCTAAGGGCTCTAGGGGATCAAAGGGCTCTATAGGGCTCAAAGGGCTCTAAGGGCTCTAGGGGATCAAAGGGCTCTATAGGGCTCAAAGGGCTCTAAGGGCTCTAGGGGATCAAAGGGCTCTATAGGGCTCAAAGGGCTCTAGGGACTCTAGGGGCTCTAGCTCCAAGGAAGTTATTGAAAATCTAAGTGTTGCTCTTAGATCTTCAATAACTTCATTCTCTTTTCTACCCTCTACAGTATTTTATGAAACTACCTTTTCAGAAAAGCTACTACTGCTTTCAGTGTTCTTATTTCCTTTCTAATTTCCTTCTTTCCTTCTCCAAATCATCTTGCATATGTTGCATTGTCTCTCACTAGTTCCTCCACGCTTTAAGATCTGCTGTGTTAGTGTCATTCTCTTTGCTGCTAATTCATACGAGCTTCAAGTGGTATTAACCTTTTTCCATTCGTTGGGATTATTTCAAGAGGCTGCCCCATATCCCTTTCTGTCTGTCTGTCTGTCTGTCTGTCTGTCTGTCTGTCTGTCTGTCTGTCTGTCTGTCTGTCTGTCTGTCTGTCTGTCTGTCTGTCTGTCTCTGTCTCTGTCTCTGTCTCTGTCTGTCTGTCTCTGTCTCTGTCTCTGTCTCTCTCTCTCTCTCTCTCTCTCTCTCTCTCTCTCTCTCTCTCTCTCTCTCTCTCTCTCTCTCTCCTCTCTCTCTCTCTCTCTCTCTCTCTCTCTCTCTCTCTCTCTCTCTCTCTACCCAACCACTTTGGCTGGACGGTAGAGCGACGGTCTCGCTTCATGCAGGTCGGCGTTCAATCCCCCGACCCGTCCACAAGTGATTGGGCACCATTCCTTTCCCCCGTCCCATCCCAAATCCTTATCCTGACCCCTTCCAAGTGCTGTACAGTCGTAATGACTTGACGCTTCCTCCTCATAGTTCCCTTCCCTTTCTCTCTCTCTCTCTCTCTCTCTCTCTCTCTCTCTCTCTCTCTCTCTCTCTCTCTCTCTCTCTCTCTCTCTCTCTCTCTCTCTCTCTCTCTCGTGGCTGTTTTGACAAAAATGCAGCAATTCAACGGATACACTGGCTAAGTATGGCTTGCAATAATTTCTTAAGACAGCTTTCTCATCCAGCAGACGGTACTGATAGACCCCGGTAAGTAGCTCCTGTTTGTGAGTTGTTCTAATACTACTAGAAGAAATTAGCGGTGTGTCAAGATAACCTCAAGATCTCAAGATAGGGTGCTAGCTTGGGAAATCTACCAAGCCCGCAGGTTCGAATCGTCCACAGGACTCCAACTGATTTTCCCCTTGTCCTTGTGAACTGCTGCGGCGGACCTCACGGCTATCAATATTATTTTATGTTTACTATCGTTTCCTGTTATTGTTTCTCCTCATTTATCTTGAACAATCATCATATTAGCGCTAATCATCATATTCATACCTCACCACACCTCCTACCACCCCCTACCACAACCACACCCCCCTCCCCCCCAGCACAACCACACCCCCCCTCACACCCCTCACTCCAGTTTCCGTAGCTGGCCAGAACTCATAAATTCTCCTCCTAATGAGGTTTGCATTAGTCTCAGCTTGGGAAGACATTAATGTTTCAATTTAAGCGAGCATTAGGGTGTGTCTTTCTGGCCGCCGGACAAGTTGCACTCAAGCGGTAACTCTGGGTGAACTTAGCGGTACTTCAGCATCTATATCACGCTGAGCCAACGTCAGTAGTGTAGTAAATCAGAATCAGCGTCGCTTCAGGCTAGAATCATCGTCGCTTCAGTCTAGAATCATCGTCGCTTCAGTCTAGAATCATCGTCGCTTCAGGCTAGAATCATCGTCGCTTCAGTCTAGAATCATCGTCGCTTCAGTCTAGAATCATCGTCGCTTCAGTCTAGAATCATCGTCGCTTCAGTCCAGAATCATCGTCGCTTCAGTCTAGAATCATCGTCGCTTCAGGCTAGAATCATCGTCGCTTCAGTCTAGAATCATCGTCGCTTCAGTCTAGAATTAGCGTCGCTTCAGTCCAGAATCATCGTCGCTTCAGGCTAGAATCATCGTCGCTTCAGTCTAGAATCATCGTCGCTTCAGTCTAGAATCATCGTCGCTTCAGTCTAGAATCATCGTCGCTTCAGTCTAGAATCATCGTCGCTTCAGTCTAGAATCATCGTCGCTTCAGGCTAGAATCATCGTCGCTTCAGGCTAGAATCATCGTCGCTTCAGTCTAGAACCAGCGTCGCTTCAGTCCAGAACCAGCGTCGCTTCAGTCTAGAATCATCGTCGCTTCAGTCCAGAATCATCGTCGCTTCAGTCCAGAATCATCGTCGCTTCAGTCTAGAATCATCGTCGCTTCAGTCTAGAATCATCGTCGCTTCAGTCTAGAATCAGCGTCGCTTCAGTCTAGAATCAGCGTCGCTTCAGGCTAGAATCATCGTCGCTTCAGTCTAGAATCAGCGTCGCTTCAGTCTAGAATCAGCGTCGCTTCAGGCTAGAATCATCGTCGCTTCAGTCTAGAATCAGCGTCGCTTCAGTCTAGAATCATCGTCGGTTCAGTCTAGAATCATCGTCGCTTCAGTCTAGAATCATCGTCGCTTCAGTCTAGAATCAGCGTCGCTTCAGTCTAGAATCATCGTCGCTTCAGTCTAGAATCAGCGTCGCTTCAGGCTAGAATCAACAGGTGTATGTGAACGTGTGTGTGTGTGTGTGTGTATGCACATGTATGTGTACATACAGTATGTACTCACCTAATTGTGCTTGTAGGAGGGGGGGGGGGGGGGTAGAAAAGCTTCGGCTCTTTGGTCCCGCCTCTCAATCGTCAAAGAACTGGTGGATATTGAGCCTATTGGGCTCTGTCATATCTACATTTACAACTGTGTATGGAGTCTGCCTCCACCGCATTGCTGCCTGGGTGAGTGAGTGAAGCACCGGTGAATGAAGCACCAGTGAGTGAAGCACCAGTGAGTAAAGCACCAGTGAGTGAAGCACCAGTGAGTGAAGCACCGGTGAGTGAAGCACCAGTGAGTGAAGCACCAGTGAGTGAAGCACCGGTGAGTGAAGCACCAGTGAGTGAAGCACCAGTGAGTGAAGCACCAGTGAGTGAAGCACCGGTGAGTGAAGCACCAGTGAGTGAAGCACCAGTGAGTGAAGCACCAGTGAGTGAAGCACCGGTGAGTGAAGCACCGGTGAGTGAAGCACCAGTGAGTGAAGCACCAGTGAGTGAAGCACCGGTGAGTGAAGCACCAGTGAGTGAAGCCCCAGTGAGTGAAGCACCAGTGAGTGAAGCACCAGTGAGTGAAGCACCAGTGAGTGAAGCACCAGTGAGTGAAGCACCAGTGAGTCAATCCACTTATATCTTCCCTGTATGTACTCACCTATTTATACTCATCTATTTGTTATTGCATGATCGAGCATTGGTTCTTAGACCCCCCCACCCACCTGCCTTTCAACCCGCGTGTGTGTATTTACCTACTTGTGCTTGCGGGGGTTGAGCTTTGGCTCTTTGGTCCCGCCTCTGATTGGCGGGACCCCGCCGACTGAGTGTGTGTGTGTGTGTGTATGAGTGTGTGTGTGTGAGTGTGTGTGTGTGCGTGTGTGTGTGTGTGTGTGTGGCCAGACCCAGCGTTGCGGTGAGTCAGGGTCCGTAATGAGAAAAGTTACCCAGACTTGCCCAACAACCGCCATGTTTTCAGCAGCAAACTCTCTGGAATGTTGGCAACTCCACATTGTGTGTCGGGGAAGATATGCACGGAAACGCTGGAAGAAAATGTGTGAAAGTTGGAGACGAAGAGAGAGAGAGAGGGGGGGGGGGGGGGGTGTATCTAATAGATTTTTCGACAAAAAGGTTGAGAGGGGGGAAGGGGGCATTGTCTATTATTAATTGCCTTTGTTTGCAAGAAAGTCACATTTTTTTTAAGTTGAGATAATGGGATGTTTATGGTAGTTATTTTCTGGAAGTTGGTGTGTGTGTGTGTGTGTGTGTGTGTGTGTGTGTGTGTGTGTGTGTGTGTGTGTGTGTGTGTGTGTGTGTGTGTGTGTGTGTGTGTGTGTGTGTGTGAACTCACCAAGTTGTGCTTGAGTTCTGCCTCTTTGGTCCCGCCTCTCAACTGTCAATCAACTGATGTACAGGTTCCTGAGCCTACTTGGGCTCTATCATATCTACACTTGAAACTGTGTATGGAGTCAGCCTCCACCACATCACTTCCTAATGCATTCCATTTGTTAACTACTCTGACACTGAAAAAAATCTTTCTAACGTCTCTGTAGCTCATCTGGGTACTAAGTTTCCACCTGTGTCCCCTTGTTCGTGTCCCTCCCGTGCTAACTATTTGTCTTTGTCCACCCTGTCAATTCCCCTGAGAATTTTGTACATGGTTATCATGTCTCCCCTTACTCTTCCGTCTTCCAGGGACGTGAGGTTCAGCTCCCGTAGCCTTTCCTTGTAGTTCGTACCACTCAGTTCTGGGACTAGTCTGGTGGCATTCCTCTGAATGTTTTCTGACTTTGCCTTGTGTTTAACTAGGTATGGACTCCAGGCTGGAGCTGCATACTCCAGGATTGGTCTTACATAAGTGGTATACAAGGTCCTGAACGATTCCTTACACAAGTTTCTAAAGGCAGTTCTTATATTGGCCAGTCTAGCATATGCCGCTGATGATATTCTTTTGATGTGGGCCTCTGGGGACAGGTTCTATGTTATATCAACCCACAGATCTTTCTCTCTATTTGACTTTGGCAGGATTTCACCTCCCAGATGGTACCTTGTGTTCAGCCTCCTGCTCCCTTCGCCTAATTTCATTACTTTACACTTACCTGAGTTGAACTTTAGCAGCCATTTTCTAGACCATTCCTCCAATTTATCCAGGTCATCCTGTAGTCTCTGTCTATCTTCATCTGTCTTGATTCTTCTCATAATTTTTGCATCATACCTTGAGGTGCTTCGGGGCTTATTGTCCCCGCGGCCCGGTCGTCGACCAGGCCTCCTGCTGTATCCTCCTCCTGCAATCATCAGCAAACATAGAGAGGAATGAGTCTATACCCTCTGGAAGATCGTTTACAAATATCAGAAACAGGATGGGTCCAAGTACAGAGTCCTGTGGGACCCCGCTGGTGACATCTCGCCACTTTGATGTCTTTTCCCTCACATTTACTCGCTGTTTTCTGTTGCTTAGATACTCCCTTATTCACCTTTTACTCCTGCCTGTTGCTCCAACCACTTGGACGGTCGGGGATTGAACGCCGACCTGCATGAAGCGAAACCGTCGTTCAGGGTTTTGTTGATTTAACAAGTGGCGAGTTATGGCTGTATTGTTATGACTGTGACACCTCTAAAATGTATTTGAAAATCTTCCCAAGTGTTCGGTCACGCTAAGTTACGACGACTGGATGTTGTGGTATTTAATCAAACTGCGAGTTAGTTACTACTAGTGTGTGAACTAGCAAATTACAGTGTTGCTATAAATTGCTATTATTTTTATTATTAATTTCGTGTCTAGCAAAATCATGAAAGTGAATTGTGAAGAATACGGAAGACAGGAGACACCGCTACTTAATGTTAAGTCTTAGAAAATTTAGTGATTTACAGGATATAAAAGGTGGAAATTGACTTTTATTGCCGTGGTCTAATTAGGTACTTGTTGGGTAGTTTCAGTTCCTGCAGTGTTGCTCGTCTCATGTTGGATAATTAATTCATTGTGATTCGTGAATGTTGGCAACACCGCTTTTGTTGATGTTAGCTGGCAACACCGCTTTTGTTGATGTTAGCTGGCAACACCGCTTTTGTTGATGTTAGCTGGCAACACCGCTTTTGTTGATGTTAGCTGGCAACACCGCTTTTGTTTATGTTAGCTGGCAACACCGCTTTTGTTGATGTTAGTGAGCACGTGGTGAGTAGTGTTGACGCTGACCCCCATCCCCCCCCTCCTTGTCTGACCCCACTACGGGCAGCGCTGACCCTTGTTGTCTGGCCCCACTACAGGCAGCGCTGACCCCAGTTGTCTGACCCCACTACAGGCAGCGCTGACCCTTGTTGTCTGACCCCACTACAGGCAGCGCTGACCCCAGTTGTCTGACCCCACTACAGGCAGCGCTGACCCCAGTTGTCTGACCCCACTACGGGCAGCGCTGACCCCAGTTGTCTGACCCCACTACAGGCAGCGCTGACCCCAGTTGTCTGGCCCCACTACGGGCAGCGCTGACCCCCCGCTTGTCTGACCCCACTACGGGCAGCGCTAACCCCTGTTGTCTGGCCCCACTACAGGCAGCGCTGACCCCCCGCTTGTCTGACCCCACTACGGGCAGCGCTGACCCCTGTTGTCTGGCCCCACTACGGGCAGCGCTAACCCCTGTTGTCTGGCCCCACTACGGGCAGCGCTGACCCCCCGCTTGTCTGACCCCACTACAGGCAGCGCTGACCCCTTGTTGTCTGACCCCACTACAGGCAGCGCTGACCCCAGTTGTCTGACCCCACTACAGACAGCGCTGACCCCCGTTGTCTGACCCCACTACAGACAGCGCTGACCCCAGTTGTCTGACCCCACTACAGACAGCGCTGACCACAGTTGTCTGACCCCACTACAGACAGCGCTGACCCCCGCTCCCCGACCCCCCGCTTGTCTGACCCCACTACAGGCAGCGCTGACCCCAGTTGTCTGACCCCACTACAGACAGCGCTGACCCCAGTTGTCTGACCCCACTACGGGCAGCGCTGATCCCAGTTGTCTGACCCCACTACAGACAGCGCTGACCACAGTTGTCTGACCCCACTACAGACAGCGCTGACCCCCGCTCCCCGACCCCCCGCTTGTCTGACCCCACTACAGACAGCGCTGACCCCCGCTCCCCGACCCCCCGCTTGTCTGACCCCACTACAGACAGCGCTGACCCCCGCTTGTCTGACCCCACTACAGACAACACAACCATCCTTCAGGAGAAGGTAAGCACCACCTCGACCCTCAAGGGTGACCTCCGTCTCTGCCTCATGCATACCAACATGGAGGTGGAGGTGACCATTCACATGTTATATATGATTATAATGTATATAGGGCTAGGATTATAGGATTATATAGGACTTTCAATAGGCTCACTAATAATTAATTTTTTTCTGTCTTTACAGGTAAGGCTTTTTTAGCTCATCGCGGGACACAACTCCACCAGCTTAAGGTACGTTCCAGTTGACTGTTGTTTCCGAAGGATAGTTTGTTTGTCAACAAAATATTACAGGCCAGGCAGTTACCATCATATAATTATAGGTAAATATCAGAGCCCTGTCATTGGTCTTGGGGCAGCGAGGTCCCCCCTTTTATTGGTTCTTAGGGGCGGCAAGTCCACTTTTCTTTTTGCCCTGTCGATTCCACTGAGTATATTTTAGGTTGTGATCATGTCCCTCCTGCTGTTGCCTTCAGTGACGGGAATTTCAGTTTCATTAGTTTTCCCTTGCGTGTTACTCCCTAAAACTCTCGTATCAGCCTGATATGATGGGGGTGGGAGCTTGTTCCATGCTAGAGCTGCATAATATAAAGGGTCTGACGTTCGTGGTGTCCAGTGTTTTTAGTTTAAAAGGTTCAGATTTGATGTGAGTACTTAGTGGTCAATGTTGGGGCTTGTTCTTTAAGGAAGTCAATGTACTCACCTAGTTGTGCTTGCGGGGGTTGAGCTTCGGCTCTTTGGTCCCGCCAAAGACTCCTCAACACTCCTCCAATATTCGTGAGTGTCTGAGGTAGTTACAGAGCTCAAAGTATCTCATACCATTTGTAGTGAAATCATTTATTACAGAACAATCACAGTGTTGGAGAATGTGTCCTAATTTGTTGATATCATAAATCGTTATCTCGTGCTATCTTCCCTGTGACTGCTCTTCTGCCACACATAATATCCTGAAAAGTGTTCGCTTGACGAGTAAAGAATGGACTATCTTGACCAATATTGCCCCGAACATATATTGACTTAATAACAACACAGCGACAGGTCTTGAAGACCACATTTACAGGTCCTGAAGACCACAGCTACAGGTCCTGAAGACCACAGCTACAGGTCCCGAAGACCACATTTACAGATACTGAAGACCACATTTACAGGTCCTGAAGACCACAGCTACAGGTCCTGAAGACCACATTTACAGATCCAGAAGACCACATTTACAGCTCCCAAAGACCACATTTACAGCTCCCAAAGACCACATTTACAGCTCCCAAAGACCACAGCTACAGGTCCTGAAGACCACATCTACAGGTCATGAAGACCACATTTACAGCTCCCAAAGACCACAGCTACAGCTCCCAAAGACCACAGCTACAGGTCGTGACAGACCACAGCTACAGCTCCCAAAGACCACAGCTACAGGTCGTGACGACCACAGCTACAGCTCCCAAAGACCACAGCTACAGGTCGTGACGACCACAGCTACAGCTCCCAAAGACCACAGCTACAGGTCGTGAACGAGGGACACAGACAAGGGAGGTAAAGAGGGGGGTTGACAGGGACGGCTTCTGTGCAACAATAACGCTATATCACACGCGAACATTAGTTCCTGGGAATGGCTCGCCATATATCACCACTCGGGTATGAGAGAGAGAGCAGGTAGGGGGGTAGGGAAGGTAGGGAGGGAGGGAGGGAAGGTAGGGAAGTAGGGAAGGAGGGAGGGAAGGAGGGAAGAGGTAGGGAGAGAAAGTCAGGAAGGGAGAGAGGATGGAGAGGCTGGTAGGAGGGAGGGAATGAGGGAGGGAGTGAGGGAGAATCAGGAAGAATGGAGAGTGAAACGATAATAAATGGGGAATAAACGATAAGTGAAGTAGATGGGTAGTCATTAAGAAAACACTGATAGCAAAAAGAATAATAATTTATCTAAGAACATGCAACAGGAAACATTTTGTTACATCTGCTTATAAGAATAATTCTGCATTCATCGGCAATCTTGAGGTTATCTTGAGATGATTTCTGGGCTTAAGTGTCCCCGCGGCCCGGTCCTCGACCAGGCCTCCACCCCCAGGAAGCAGCCAGTGACAGCTGACTAACACCCAGGTACCTATTTACTGCTAGGTAACAGGGGCATAGGGTGAAAGAAACTCTGCCCATTGTTTCTCGCCGGTGCCCGGGATTGAACCCGGGAACACAGGATCTATTCTTCCTCCCGTGTTCATCCCGACCACCTATGACACTCCCCACACCATCACAGCTCACCCTGCAAAGTTGCAAGAGGCTAACCGCAAACGTCTGATCTTCAACCCCGAACAGACAGACATATAGATACGCTACTGACAATCAGAGATGTCTGTGAACACCCACAGACACAATGTTTCAAATGCATAGGAACGTAGTGATGAATACATAGTCAATATCATCGATTGATGATTGATCAAGATTAAGCCACCCAAGAGGTGGCACGGGCATGAATAACCCATAATCAATGCCATCATCCCGAGGGTATGATTCTGTTGCAGCAGGAAGATTAATGTATGCTATTAGGGGTATTGTAATCATCGGCATCCTGCGAGATGAGTAGGGGGATTGATGAGTCGTGTGTGTGTGGGGGGTCCTTGATGAGTCGTGTGTGTGTGGGGGGTCCTTGATGAGTCGTGTGTGTGGGGGGGTCTTGATGAGTCGTGTGTGTGTGGGGGGGTCTTGATGAGTCGTGTGTGTGTGGGGGGTCCTTGATGAGTCGTGTGTGTGTGGGGGGTCCTTGATGAGTCGTGTGTGTGGGGGGGGTCTTGATGAGTCGTGTGTGTGTGGGGGGGTCTTGATGAGTCGTGTGTGTGTGTGGGGGGGGTCTTGATGAGTCGTGTATGGGGGGTTTTGGTGAGTTATGTAGGCTAATGATGAATTGTAAAGTCTCCTGATGAGTTGTGAAGGGTGCTGGTGAGCTTGGAATGATATAGGGCATTGAGGGAGGGAAGGTAGATGTGGTCTTACCCCAAGGTTTGGGTAAGACGTGAGAGAATGAGGTAAATATGAGACAGGGGAAAGGTAAGGGGGGAGAAGGAGTGAGGGAATGACAGAAGAATGAAAGAGGAGCAAAATCTAAGAGCAAATGTCTTGCTAAATTGACTAATAGAATGTGTAGATATAAATTAAAAATATAATTACAATAGCCACTGATTATATATATAAAAATATACTCGTCGATTAGACGTTTAAGGATTTCAAATATGTAAATCATTTTGGACACTTAGGAACGTTCAAACATACAATTGGCTTATGAAATTCAACTGGCTAAGGTAGTGTTTGTAAGTGGGTGTGTGTGTGTGTGTGTGTGTGTGTGTGTGTGTGTGTGTGTGTGTGTGTGTGTGTGTGTGTGTGTGTGTGTGTGTGTGTGTGTGTACTCACCTAGTTGTGCTTGCGGGGGTTGAGCATTGGCTCTTTGGTCCCGCCTCTCAACTGTCAATCAACAGGTGTACAGATTCCTGAGCCTACTGGGCTCTATCATATCTACATTTGAAACTGTGTATGGAGTCAGCCTCCACCACATCACTGCCTAATGCATTCCACCTGTTAACTACTCTGACACTGAAAAAGTTCTTTCTAACGTCCCTGTGGCTCATGTGGGTACTCAGTTTCCACCTGTGTCCCCTTGTTCGCGTCCCATCAGTGTTGAATAGTTTATCCTTGTCTACCCCTGTCAATTCCCCTGAGGATTTTGTGTTTATCCCTTCAACCCATGTTCTATATCTCCTCTAAATTTCCTCGTTTACCTCTTATTTACTCCTCTTTCCCTCTATGCTGTTCTTCATCTTCTCTCTCTCTCTCTCTCTCTCTCTCTCTCTCTCTCTCTCTCTCTCTCTCTCTCTCTCTCTCTCTCTCTCTCTCTCTCTCTCTCTCTCTCTCTCTCTCTCTCTCTCTCTCTCTCTCTCTCTCTCTCTCTCTCTCTCTCTCTCTCTCTCTCTCACCAATTTCTTATATTATTGTAGTGTCCACGAGAACGGGACGAAGGGTGGACTTAGCAAGAGGGGCAGAAACAGTAAAAGTATGAAGACTGGAAAGAGAGTAGATGTTTGAGTAGATAGAGGTAGAGCTGCCAAATCGAATCAAATCGAATCTGAATTGGTAGACTCGAGTCTGAATCTTTAGTAAGAAAGCTTCACAGATCTTCACTCTAACTTCCATCAGTCAAAAAATGTATCCAAGATCTTAGTTACGGGTCAGAACTAAAGCTAATTCCAAATTACTTTAAGATTATTCATTAGACATGATCATGTAATTATTCACTTTGACTATGTTAGGATTTTTTACATATAGTTCATAAATCATTATTCACTTGACGTTTCCAATACCAACACTAATTCAGAATTAGAGTTACCACACAGAGCAACACACCCCGA
>NC_091203.1:27338656-27368656 GCF_040958095.1 Procambarus clarkii | reverse complement strand
CCTGGTACTGTGGTCTGCCCCGGGTCAAGAGTACCCAATCTTCTGCAATCTGACTGTAGGAGGACAAAGAGGGCCATAGTTCCTCTAGCTCGAACTTTAGTTGCTGAATTGGGACCTCAGCAGCAGTTCTCGTCACCAGTTGACACCTCGCACCCCTACACGTCAGTCAGAGATGATGATACATACAACGGTAGGGAATTAGCTTATTTTTTCAGAGCACAAAAGTTCGCTAATTCTGTAAGTATCATATTAAATTCAGTGGGAAAAACTTGCTTTATGTCCTATAGAGACTTGGCAAGGTATGCCTACATCCTTGGACTACCAATTTTACTTTTGAAGCATTTAACTGTTTCATTTGTTTTCGAAACTTTGTTTCATTTGTTAGTAGGATTTTCTTGCCCTTATTCTCTTACATGAGTACCGGGTACAAGATTTCCTGCGCCCTTGATTTCATTTAATCATTTAATATCTTTCACTTAACGTTAATTGTTAAAGATCACACAGGATAGGTGCCAGTTGCCACGTTGTCCTGTTTCTGACATTTCATTATTGAACATTCGTGTACCTTTATTTGCTAATTTCACCATGTTTCGTCTCCAAACTTTCCGTGCAAATCCAGCAGGTGAAATAGGAACTTTAAGTCGTGCCAAGAGGACTGAACTACAAACTCTTGCACATGAGTATCAACTAGAAGTTCCCTATCAAGCCAACAAAAATGACCTACACAACCTGTTGCTGGATTACTATTTAGAGCAAGGTAAGATAGACTCTGAAACTCATGAAACTTACTATATTGCAGAGAAAACTGACTTGGCAACGATGAAACTTAAACTAGAGCTGGCCAAGATTGAACGTGAGCAGCAAAGGGAAGCCCGCGAACAGCAAAGGGAAGCAGCTGCCATACGAAGGGAAGAGATCGCCCTCAAGGAACGTGAGTTTGCAATGCTCCGTGAGCGGGAAAGAGTACAGCTTGAAACCAAACAACGCGAGTTGGAAATGCAACGTGAACATGACAAGCAACAAGCAACTCTGGCTCTAGAGTGTCGTCAACGTGAAATCGCCTTGGAAACTTCCCACTTCACTCAACGCCAGCAAGCTACTGCCAATCTTCCCGTCAGTTTTAATATATCACATGCAAGTAAGTTAATGCCATCCTTTGTAGAAGCAGAAGTTGATGTGTTCTTTACCACCTTTGAAACCCTTGCTAATCAACTCAGTTGGCCTGTCGACCAATGGGCAACACTTCTCAGAGTCCATCTTACAGGTAGAGCTGCAGTCACACTCAGTACTTTGGCGTCTGAGAATGACTACTACACTCTGAAACAAGCAGTGTTAGACGCCTACCTCCTCTCTACTGAAAGTTATAGAAGGAAATTCCGTGACCACCTGAAGGCAAGTACCACTACCTTCCTCGAGTTTGCTAACACGAAACGGAGGTATTTCATGAAATGGCTGGAAGCAGCACATGTCTCTACTTTTACAGAACTCGTCAACCTGATGCTTGTTGAAGAATTCTTGAGACGTGTGCCGCCTCCTGTCCGCCTCTACTTAGCAGATAAAGAAGAAACCGACTACCTGAAGTGTGCTAAGTCGGCTGACACTTACAGCCTCATCCACCGGCTGACACCTGAACCATCCTCCAGTAAGAAGTCGTGGTACAGTTACGAGAAGGTGAGCCCCGATCAAGCTGGTTCACAACTGTACTGCAAATATTGTAGACTCTATGGACATACCATAGACAAGTGTGGTAAGTCTCAATACAAGGGAACCACTGACCAACAACGACCCAAACCAACTCCTCCTAAGTCCGGTAAGCCTGTGATGAATGTTGGTGTTGATGTTAATGATCTTTCTCTTTTCAGTAACCACCTGTATACTGGAACTGTCTCTGCCAACGGTTCAAATCCGGAGGGACGTTTCAAATTGAAGATCTTGAGGGACACAGCGGCTCTACAATCGATCATCTTGAAGTCGGCTGTGCCCAACATAGTCTACACCGGGGAAACAGTCTTCATCACTGACCTCACTGCTACCACTCCATACCCTCTCGCCAGAGTCCACCTGAATTGTCCCTACGTGAACGGGGAAGTCCAAGTCGCCGTCAGGGAAAAGCCTTTTCCCATGCCTGGAGTGCAACTTCTCCTAGGCAACGACTTGGCAGAAGACCTGCAACCGACCAACCTGATCGTCATGGACAAACCCCAGGTGTGTAACTCTGTGCCAATAAATCCTATTCTCGAGTATGTTCCAGCAGAGGTTCAAGAGAGTGATGAAGTTTCTCCTCCGGTTCTCGTGACCACCCGTGCACAAGCCGCACGTCCACAGCCAGCTGACTCTACTGCTACCGCTGTCCCTCAAGACCCTCAGAAACTACCCCCGCATCTGACCAAGTTGGAGTTCCGTAAGTTGCAGAGGGAAGATCTTACTTTAACACCATTGTTTTTCCAGGCTGAGACTCAACCCGACAGTATTCCTGGGTTCTTCCTAGAGAACGACTTGCTCTACCGCAGATATAGACCCAGTAAACTGAAGGAGGAGGACGATTGGGCCAACATCGAACAACTTGTGATTCCCACCAGCCTGCGGCCCACTATTCTACACCTGGCCCACGGAGCATTCTCCCACTACGGCTTCAACAAGACTTACCATGGGATTCGTCAAGACTACTACTGGCCAGGTATGGTAAACAACGTCAAACAGTACGTAAAACAGTGTCATACATGTCAGATGGCAGGCAAACCGAACGTCTCCATTCCCAGAGCACCACTGATTCCCATACAGGTGCCTGCGGAACCTTTCCACAGACTCATAATAGACTGTGTTGGTCCTTTACCTCGGACCAGTTCAGGTAACGCCTACATCCTAACCATCCTGTGTCCTACCACCAGATTTCCCATAGCAGTTCCAGTGAAGAACATCACGGCTGCTACGGTTATCAAACATCTACTGAAGATCTTCACTCAATACGGATTTCCCAGGGAGATTCAAAGTGACTGTGGCACCAACTTCACCAGTGATCTCTTCAAAAGGACACTGGAGGAGTTCAACATCAAACAGGTATTGTCCAGCCCCTATCATCCTGCTTCACAGGGTTCTCTTGAACGTAGTCATCAGACCATCAAAGCACTCTTGAAAAAGTTTTGTAGTGAAACCTCAAAGGATTGGGATAAGCAGATTGACCTAATAATGTGTATTTTCAGAAGTCTCCCCAATGAGTCCCTAGGAGTATCTCCTTATGAGATGCTCTACGGCCGTAAGTGCCGTACTCCCCTTAAGGCTTTCAAAGACTCTCTCAGAGATGCCACCTTCAGTGAGCATCAGAATGTGCCCCAGTTTCTTCAAAACCTTCAGCACATTCTAGAGAGAGTCCACCGCTTTGCCCATGATAATCTATTGAAAGCCCAGGTGAGAATGAAGACTCATTACGACCAGACCAGCAAAGTAAGAAAATTCAAGCCGGGAGACTTCGTCCTTGCTTATTTCCCTATCCCAGGTTCACCTTTACAGAACAAATTTTCAGGACCCTACTGCGTCAAAGAGTGCAGGAATAATAATAATTACGTGATAGAGACTCCAGATAGGCGGCGGAAGACCCAGCTGTGCCACGTCAACCTCCTGAAGCAATATAATGGTACTCCTCCCACTGTCTTGACTAATTATTCCACATTCACAGAACCCTACATCCACAGTGAGACCTTCCCAGCTTCTCCTCCCGAAAGCACTGACAAGGAGTCAGCGCTTTCTAATTCCGAAATCCTTAATGATCTTCCCAAATACTTTCAGGATAATCATAGTGCACCTCTCGTCAAGATCTTCAGAGAACATCAAGAGTTGTTCAGAGATGATCCCCAAGAGTGTAATGTTACCCAGCACGACATCCAACTGCTCCCCGACACCCGGCCGATTCGTCAACCCTTCTACCGAATCAGCCCGAGCAAGAAGGAAGTCATGCGTGCTGAGGTGCAATACCTCTTGGATCATGGACTGGCTACACCTTGTGAGTCCCCCTGGGCCTCACCTTGTATCTTGGTGCCCAAACCCCAAGGTAAGGTGCGGTTGTGCACTGACTATCGAAAACTGAACTCTGTCACTGTCAAGGATGCTTACCCCTTGCCAAGGATAGATGACATCCTTGATGCCATTGGTAGTGCCCAGTACTTGTCCCAAGTGGACTTGCTTAAGGGGTACTATCAAGTGTGTCTAACGGAGCGCGCTAAAGAGATATCTGCCTTCATCACTCCTTTTGGACTTTTCAGATATGAACGCCTTCCTTTCGGACTATGTAATGCCCCGGCCACCTTTCAAAGAGCTGTCAACCGTGTCATCCAGGGCTTGGATAACACATACGCCTACCTGGACGATATCGTCGTAGCCTCCAACTCCTGGAGTGAACATCTGCTCCAGCTGCGACGTCTGTTCTCCAAGCTCCTGACAGCCGGCCTCACCATCAACCTGGGCAAGTCCACTTTCGCGAAAGGTAAAGTGCGTTATCTGGGTCATGTTATTGGGAGTGGCAGCATAGCTCCGTTAGACTCACACACTCAAGCCATCCTACAGTATCCACAGCCTACCACCAGGAAGCAGCTCCTGCGCTTCCTTGGTCTTGCCTCTTACTACCGTAGGTTTGTGAGGAATTTCAGTACAGTCGCCACACCTCTAATTCTATTAACCAGTCCCAAGCAACGGTATAATTGGACCATGCAGCAAACCGTTGCTTTTGAACAACTCAAATTCCTCCTCTGTTCTAACCCCATTCTCGCCTCTCCAGATATCACCAAGCCTTTCGTCCTTCATGTCGACGCCAGTGGTACCGGCGTTGGTGGTGTCCTGATGCAACTACGAGGCGAGGAGGTTCTACCTGTCAGCTACTACAGCTACAAACTGAAACCACACCAGAGGAACTACAGCACTATTGAAAAGGAGCTACTATCCATCGTCCTGAACCTCCAACACTTCGCTCCGTACCTACAAGGCGCCAGGTCTACCACCATCTTCTCAGACCACAACCCTCTCCGCTTCCTACATCAAGCCCAATTCACCAACCAGCGTCTTCTACGATGGGCTCTGTATTTACAAGACTTCAACCTGGAGATCCGCTATATCAAGGGTTCTGACAACACCATAGCCGATGCCCTCTCCAGAGTTTATGAAGTAGAAGCGACTCCATCCATTACTCCACCACATAACGACGTACTTCTTCCAGAACCGCAGGCTTCGGGGGAGAGTTGTGACGATAATCTCCTTCAAGAGATTGAGCCTGCTCTTCCCTCCAAAATTACGTCTTCACAATTATATAAAAAGACTATGGAAGAAATGTCCAACAACGACAACAACACCAGCACCAGCAAGGCTTGCCAGGGTGAGCAGAAACGTATGCATCCAGCCACCTGTTCGAACTCCAACCACCAAACTACCCGTTGATCGCTACGGCTCCGCTGATTGGTCGCCGGTCTGGCTGCACCTGCACTCGCCCCCAATACTACCTGATGTCTGGGGTCGCCCCAACATCAGTCCTCAGAATGTTCCGTGCTTTCGTAGCCAGCACTCCTCCCAGCTAGACGTTAGCGTGTACTGAGAGAGGTGGTGGCTTTAAGCCAATATTCCAGCACCTCCCACTTAACTTTTGTGTTGCACTTCTTATTATTTTGCCTTAACGTAACTTTCATTGTGTCATTTAAGTATTCTTATTATTTTGATTCATTGATTTTATTATACATATTTGTTTGTGCATTATTTTCATGTTTTGATTTATTTAACGTAATTAAAATTTCATTGTTAAAGTTTACTTGTGTTTTGTGTGTCTTCTCCTTACCTTACCACAGACGAAGTTCCAGTTTTTCTATTTTTTTTTATAACTATGTGACGAGGCCATACCCCTAGCCTTAAACAGCCGAACACCAACGCGTTACCGTCACAATATATATATATATGCGAACAAGCCTGAATGGTCCCCAGGACAATATGCAACTGAAAACTCACACCCCAGAAGTGACTCGAACCCATACTGCCAGGAGCAACGCAACTGGTATGTACAAGACGCCTTAATCCACTTGACCATCACGACCGGACATAATGAGGTGATAGCCGAAGCTATTTGAACCACCCCACCGCCGGCACTCGGATATATATATATATATATATATATATATATATATATATATATATATATATATATATGGTTCGTGTGTGGGTGTTTGATGAGTTATAGGCCTATTTATGAGAGAAATGTGTCAGTTGATTTGTATGTTAACGACAAGCAGCATGAACAATGCTGAGGTAATTCACTATGCTGCAACGATTCACTATGCTACTGTGATTCACAAGGCTGCATTGTATTTACTATACTGCTGCATCTATTCTGCTGTAATTCACTTTACTGATGTAATTCACTATGCTGCTGTGATTCACTGTGTTGTTGTGATTCACTATGCTGCTGTAATTCACTATGCTGCTGTAATTTCACTATGCTGCAGATGGTATTCACTATGTTAATCAGAATTAATTGGGTTGGGAGTAAACAGTTAAATATGTGTAACAACTTAACAAATACTATCTGTTGTTATCCAGCAACGAACAGTTTAATGATATAAGACCCAGACAGGAGCATGATAGAGAAGACATGACAACCATCAATATAATAGAGCTATCAGCCTCTATTTCAGGGTTGAGTTCAGACTGTTAATCATGGCAGACTTCAACCATGAAAAGATAGACAAGGAAAACAGGGACCACATAGAGGAACAGATTCATGGAACACCAAACTATTGGACGTGGCAACAAAAAACTTTCAAAGTCACTATGTCGAGGGACTCACAAAAGAGGCAGTGACGAACCAGCTAAACTCTATTTGATATTCATTCTGAACGAGTCAGCCATAAGGGAAGTCAAACCTAGAAGCCTGCATGAAAATTAACTGACCATAGTGAACTGACATTTGAGTATCTGGTGGAAATAGGAATATCCTACCCAAGGAAGAGATCGGTTAGCAGAGGGCTGGCATACCGACGGGGAATCTATGATGAAGTGAGAAAGTTCCTAATAGGAATACCATGGGGAAACAGAACTCAGAGAAAGGTCTGTACAAGACATGATGGATTCAATCACCCAGAAGTGTCAGGAGGCATAAAACAAGTTTATCTCGGTTCAAATGGCAACAATACTAAAAGCAAAAGCGGAATCCATGGTTTAAACTGGCACGTAAGGAAGCATGGCAATTAAATACAAAGGCATGGAGGAACTACAGAAATAATTGAACACTAGAAAGCAGAGATACCAGAGGGCCAGGAATGAGAAGAGTGAGAAGAGAAACTGAGAGACAGTATGAAAATGACATAGCAAATAAAGCCAAGACCAAAACTGCTGCACAGCCACATCAGGAGGAAAACAGCAGTGAAAGAACAGATGGTGAAACAGAAAAGAATGGAGGAGAGGTTCACAGAGAATGACAAAGATGTGTGTGTGTGTGTGAAGAATTCATCAAGAGGTACCCGGAGGTCTTCACAATAGAGCAACAGGTCCCTGAACTAAGAGAGGTGGCAACAAACTAGGCAGCTGTAGAAGATTTTGAAATTACGTGAGATGAGATTAAGTGTATCTGCTTGATCTGGACGTGACAGAATCTCTCTATTGACAGTAAAAGAGGGTGCATAGCTTTGTATGCTACCCTCTAAGTCGTATAATAAGTCACTGGAAACAAGGAGACTTACAAGAAAGTTGTAAGAGAGCTAATGTTGACCCAAATATACAAAAAGGGCGACAGGCAAGAGGCACTGAACTACAGGCCAGTGTACCTAACTTGCATACCATGCAAGGCGATGGAAAAGATCGTGAAGAAAATCTAGTAGAACATCAGGAGAGAAGTGTCTTTGCAACGCACTACCAACATGGGTTCAGGGATGGCAAAAAGGGCCTCACAGGGCTACATTTTACAGGTGACAACAATTTTAGCAAGAAAGAGGAAGGTGGATA
The DNA here is from genome assembly GCF_040958095.1 of Procambarus clarkii. Classification (NCBI taxonomy): domain Eukaryota; kingdom Metazoa; phylum Arthropoda; class Malacostraca; order Decapoda; family Cambaridae; genus Procambarus; species Procambarus clarkii. The sequence goes on along the minus strand of NC_091203.1, from coordinate 27,360,688 downwards.
GACTGCATTTTCTTGGGTATGTCAGAAAACATTTGACACAGTACCTCATAAGAGGCTGGTGCATTGGTCTGAGAAATAGTACTCGAGTGCTCCAGTGGATAAGGGAGTACCGAGTACTAACCAGAAAACAGAGTTACTACAAGTGGCGAGAAGAAAATCTGTACAGGAGTCTGTACATCAGTTGATTGACAGTTGAGAGGCGGGACCAAAGAGCTAAAACTCAATCCCCGCAAGCATAACTAGGTGAAGTACAGCTAGGTAAGTATACACACACTCAGAATGCCTCCAGGGAAACCATCGAACGATCACCTCCACAAGAGGAAGCCAACGTTTATAACACAAACCTGTAAAATACACAAACCAACCCCAAAAAATACAACTAGACAACAATGATTTCATGTACATACTTTATACATATGTATTTCATACATACATATTCTCCAGTAATCAGAGCTGCTGCTTCCTCTTGAAGATATTAAGAAATCTGATGGGGAAAAAAAATATAGATTTAAACTTTTAAAAAGAATAAGGCTTTCCCGGGCTGTGTGGTGGAGGCAGTTAGGCTCTTCCGCTCGGCCGGCTTGCTCCAACTAAGAAGATATACGAACCTCTCCCCCCTCCCCTTCTCTCCCAGAACACCCACAGCCTCCTTGCGCCCTCTGGATGACACCCAAATGAGCCCAGCGTAGCTCCGGGCGAAGGGAAGACACACCCAGGGTCTTATGTGATACGAGGCGAGGCTGGCGAGACGCCCTTAAGATAGTTCGACTACCAGTAGCTCCAGGAGGAGACCCAGAGGCAATCTGGAAGAAAACGGAACACTTGGAACATTAAGCTAACACGCTGGAAGGGTGACTATGATAGAGAGGGAACAGGAGCCTTGGCTGGAAAGGGAGTTCCAAAGGCGCCAGATTGAGGCCCTTGACTTAGGGCCCCTGAACTGAGGGTGCTGAACTGGGGGCGCTTGCCTGGGGGCGCGTTTAATAAATGTAAACAAAGCTGCCATGATTAAGGGAAGATACATAGGTTTCGTAAGTAGTTCGGTTAATGCTTGATCAATAAATGCCTTGGTGTGTCCTCGTGAGATACAATTACAACACAATTAACACATACAATGAAACGTGTCGTTTAGCGACTGGCGCGAATTAACATTTTTGTTCACTTGTGTCATCTGGGGATTGAACTCGAGCCTGTGAAATACTAAGATCGTCACTCTTTCAACCAGGCTAAGATGCTGACAATTAGAAGGGCTTCGTAAAGTAGCCAAATGCTACATAATATGAGATTTAAGCCCTCACCGGAGGGTATAAATCGCTCATCCACCAGTACCATCCACCAGCCACCAGTACCATCCACCATCCACCAGCACCATACGGATCAAGAGGATCACATTTTGCAGGATTTCTAATTTGTGTGGCGTGGATATCGAGTTCAAGTATGTTTATTGAGACAAGAAAGAAATACATGTCAAAGGGATAGAGTAGTTTAGTCTATTTCTACCCCGCTGGCGTGGATAATTGGTGGATGAAATGGGGTGATAATAGCCCACGGTGTGCCCAACCTGATGGACATTGCTGGACCATTACGGCGCCCCCATGCACATTACGAAGTTCATCCATGGCCATCAGGGTCTACCCTCTCTCCTTCGTCCTTTGGAAGACTGTGGAACTCTGCTGGGATCTTCAATACAGCTGCCAGAGAGTTCGTGGGGGTCTTATCCCGGATCATCTTTAGAGCAGGAACCAAGGTCTGACGCCTGGTCCTTACTCGTGGTGGTCTTCAAGAGTTTAGCTTTGTGTTTAAGCTTAGTCCTCAGCTTTGTAATTCAAGTTCTTTGTTGACAAGACTTCAGAACTTCAGAACTTGGTGCTGATATGTTCTCGTCTTAAAGACGCAAGGGAGACGCATTGAGTCTTTAGACGCAAGGAAGATGCATTGAGTCTTTAGACGCAAGGAAGATACATTGAGTCTTTAGACGCAAGGAAGACGCATTGAGTCTTTAGACGCAAGGAAGATACATTGAGTCTTTAGACGCAAGGAAGACGCATTGAGTCTTTAGACGCAAGAAAGATACATTGAGTCTTTAGACGCAAGGAAGATACATTGAGTCTTTAGACGCAAGGAAGATACGTTGAGTCTTTAGACGCAAGGAAGATACATTGAGACTTTAGACGCAAGGAAGATACATTGAGTCTTTAGACGTAATTAAGATACATTGAGTCTTTAGACGTAAGGAAGATACATATCTGACAAGCATGACAGATATGACACAAAAGGTGACAAGCATGACAGATATGACACAAGAGGTGACAAGCATGACAGATATGACACAAGAGGTGACAAGCATGACAGATATGACACAAGAGGTGACAAGCATGACAGATATGACACAAGAGGTGACAAGCATGACACACGAAACCCAAGGGGGGGGGGTGTGACAAGCATGGCAAGAATTACACAGGGGTGTAGCAAGCAGGCCAAACAAGAAACAAACAAAGTGACATTGACACTAAACAGGAGGTGACAAGCATGATAAACAAGGAGGAGACATGAGCAAAGTCAACATCAGCATTCAGAATAACAAGGTGGTTCCAGGGGACCCTAACGAGCCTAGACTAACGATGACAAACAAGGAGGAGGATCGTTAGCCGTGGAGGAGGGAGGAAGAAGAAGGAGAGGAAGAGGGAGAGCGAATGATGGAGATAAGGGAGGGAAGAATTATCAACGCAGGGTAAATAATAGGTAATATTTCTAGTGTTTTGTCCTTAATGTCAGCGATTGATTTATTTTCTTCTCCCTTCATAATTCCCTTTTTATATCCATTTATCCCATTTTCCTCCTTTACCTACATTTATTTCTCTTTCTTCTCATTTCTTCCATGAAATGCATCTTCACTTTTTTTTCGCAGTTTTTGCTCCCAAGGCATCCAGGTCTTAACATTCCTATTCACGTTTTTCTTGTCTTTGCCCCTTTTCTGTACCCTATTCTCCCTCACCCCCAACACCCTCTTCTTTCTCACCCCCAACACCCTCGTCTTTCTCATCCCCAACACCCTCTTCTTTCTCACCCCCAACACCCTCTTCTTTCTCACCCCCAACACCCTCTTCTTTCTCACCCCCAACACCCTCTTCTTTCTTATCCCCAACACCCTCTTCTTTCTCACCCCCAACATCCTCTTCTTTCTCATCCCCAACATCCTCTTCTTTCTCACCCCCAACACCCTCTTCTTTCTCACCCCCAACACCCTCTTCTTTCTCACCCCCAACACCCTCTTCTTTCTCACCCCAACACCTTCTTCTTAACTCTCCTTCTTGACTTCTCTAATACCCACTTTCTAACTCCCTTTCAGTTGCCCAAAACCGGCACTACCCCCAGAAGAGATAAGAATATTATATTATAAAAAAATTATGTTAAATCATGAAATCTCTCTTATAAAATTTAAGGCTAATTCACATGTAAATATTCCACATTGGTTTTGGTTCTTTCAACCAGATGTGATGTATTATTTTGGAGTTGTTGTGTGAGAGAGAGAGAGAGTGAGAGAGAGAGAGAGAGAGAGAGAGAGAGAGAGAGAGAGAGAGAGAGAGAGAGAGAGAGAGAGAGAGAGAGAGAGAGAGAGAGAGAGAGAGAGACAGAGAGAGAGAGAGAGAGAGAGAGAGAGACAGAGAGAGAGAGAGAGAGAGAGAGAGAGAGAGAGAGAGACAGAGAGAGAGAGAGAGAGAGAGAGAGAGAGAGAGAGAGAGAGAGAGAGAGAGAGAGAGAGAGAGAGAGAGAGAGACAGAGAGAGAGAGAGAGAGAGAGAGAGAGAGAGAGAGAGAGAGAGAGAGAGAGAGAGAGAGAGAGAGAGAGAGAGAGAGAGAGAGAGAGACAGAGAGAGAGAGAGAGAGAGAGAGAGAGAGAGAGAGAGAGAGAGAGAGAGAGAGAGAGAGAGAGAGAGAGAGAGAGAGAGAGAGAGAGAGAGAGAGACAGAGAGAGAGAGAGAGAGAGAGAGAGAGAGAGAGAGAGAGAGAGAGAGAGAGAGAGAGAGAGAGAGAGACAGAGAGAGAGAGAGAGAGAGAGAGAGAGAGAGAGAGAGAGAGAGAGAGAGAGAGAGAGAGAGAGAGAGAGAGAGAGAGAGAGAGAGAGAGAGAGAGTGTGAGAGAGAGAGAGAGAGAGAGAGAGAGAGAGAGAGAGAGAGAGAGAGAGAGAGAGAGAGAGAGAGAGAGAGAGAGAGAGAGAGAGAGAGACAGAGAGAGAGAGAGAGAAAGAGAGAGAGAGAGAGAGAGAGAGAGAGAGAGAGACAGAGAGAGAGAGAGAGAGAGAGAGAGAGAGAGAGAGAGTGAGAGAGAGTGTGAGAGAGAGAGAGAGTGTGTGTGAGAGAGAGAGAGAGAGAGAGAGAGAGAGAGAGAGAGAGAGAGAGAGAGAGAGAGGGAGAGAGAGAGAGAGAGAGAGAGAGAGAGAGAGAGAGAGAGAGAGAGAGTGAGAGAGATCATTACCAAGGACATATACACGGGACAATGTCGTGATTAGGGACCATTCACCGCACTATAGTGAAGATATGCTCCCCCATCCCTGCAGTATTTAAGGTTATAGGAAGTTGCTTGGTATATGGTAATTGTTTTCCTGCTTACGAGTATATTCCCAGGCCTGAAAAAGAGGGAAAACTTTCAAGAGTAGTTTGTAAACAAAAGCAAATAGGGGAACAAACAGTATCCTCTCGCTTGAAATATGATCAACCGAGACTTATAAATTTAATTTAATTTAAGGAATGATTGAGAAATGGGGATAATTATATAGTTGATATAATCACACACAGAGATCACACTAACGTGATGCATCAAATGAACAAATCCACAAGGGCCGTGGCGAGGATTCGAACCTGCGTCCGGGAGCATCCCAGACACTGCCTTAATCGACTGAGCTACGACAGGGTAAAAAGGGTTGAAACCGAAGGTGATATAATTTTTGTCTTCAGTTTAATAAACTGCTTTCTGCTTTCTTTCATAATGCATTGGCCTGCCTGGTTTTCTCCATATTTTTTTGCCTTCTGTCTTCATTTATTTGAAATAATGTCTACCCCTTTTCGGAATTTTCCGTTCTTCCCTCCCTTACATTATCCATATATATCCTCAGTAGCCTCCTTCCCCTTTTATCTTACCTCTTCCCAAATACCAATCTTTTTCTTTCTACATTTATCCTTCTCTCTCCTCTACCATCTCTCCCTCACTTCTATAACCCATTACCTTATATTCCTCTATCATTCTTCCTCCTCCATTAAAACCAGCTGTATATTTCCTGCAGCTGTTGCTGCATCTAGGGACTCGCTGCAACTCTGAGGGCGGACCCGCATATCCGACTTCCGAGGCAAAGTTGCGGTTCCCAGTAATATATTTGCCGCCGTAATGCACGATGGGTCGCTCCGTCCTGGGGGCAGACTTACTCAAACGCGGCTGGCTCGGACCGTAGACTTATTCGCGGTTAATTTTGACTCTTTCGTAAATGTCGATATAGGGATGATAATGATGATATTTATAGTGGTGTCGGGTGTGTGGAGGGTGTTCAGGGGAGGTGTATGGGGATGTGCTTTTTGTTGGGGGTGTGTAGTGGGGGGGGGAGAGATGTTTCATGTAAGGTTTAGGTTAGTGTGTTTTATGTGGGGGATAAGGATGTGTAAGCAGGTGAGGAGTCACAATAACGTGGCTAAAGTATGTTGACCAGGCCACACACTAGAAGGTGAAGGGACGACGACGTTTCGGTCCGTCCTGGACCATTCTCAAGTCGACAGTCGACTTGAGAATGCCCTTCACCTTCTAGTGTGTGGTCTGGTCAACAAGGATGTGTAAGTTACTGTGTTACTCGCCCCCTATAGCACATCTCTATTTCTCTCCCTCTCTCTAAATACTTTTCCTCCCTCTCTCTCTCCATCTCCCTTCCTTCTATGGCGCATAATCCTCCAAATTCTGGATGAATACAAAAGTGTACACATTATCTCCTCTACGCTCACGGCTAATTTTGGGGCATAGAACGACACAATAATGTAGCTGGAAATTAATTACGAAACCCCACACGTGACAAATGATAGTGCCGATGTTTCGAACTGTCCTGAACCCTTCTCGTGTAGTCATTTTAAATTATTTTCGTGTATGGGTTGGGTTAGGAATTTGGATACTTAATTTCTGACCCTCTTCCATGTTTCCCTTGTCTATTTCCTCGGAGTATTTCGTACATCGTGAGCAAGTCTACGCTGAGTGTTCCCCACTGTGTTCTCTCTAGCTATATAATAACATAGACGAACAAGGAATAGGAAATAATATGATGGTTTTCGGTAACAAATCCACATTTTATAATTTCTGTCGCTTAGATCATGGGAGATTCGAATTCGGGTCTAAAAAAAAAATTTTATTCTTCTGAACATAAATTTGAATTTGTATTATTACTTCTGTATGGAAAACTAAAACATTATAAGAAACACACAATACAACACTTACTCAGACATTATGATAATAGAGGAGCACCCATGACCTTAAAAAAACAACATATAACATTTAGAGATCACAAGGGAAAGGAATTATCAGGAGACGCACCAAGGCATAACGACTATATAGCACTGGGAAGGGGTCAGGATAAGGATTTGGGATGGGCCCGGGATGAAAAATGAATGGCGCCCAACCACTTGTGGACGATCGGGGATTGAACGCCGACCTGCATGAAGCGACACCGTCGCCCTACCGTCCGGTACAAGAGACGACGAAACCTTGAATCAGGCAGCAAACTGATGAACAACACGAACCTTCTAAACATAGAATGTCCCTCCAATAATACTCATCTTCGCAGCGCTGATGCTCTATCGTATGGAATATTAAGCAGTTCTCACGTCCTCTTTCAAGACAGGTTTCAAGACAGGTTTTGTTGGGCTTGGAATTATGCAGAGAACCTTTAACCACACCCCGCCCCCCCCCCTGCTCTCCCTCGCTTACTGTCAAACTACAGGGATTAACTGACAGGTCCCCGGACTTTACTCCTTAAAACGGTGAGGAGAGAGAGAGACGGCTCATACACATGTGAAAAACTAGAAGATCGAGTTGAAACTGAAAGGTCAAGTTCGACTGGAAGGTCGAGTTCAAACAGGAAAGTCGAGTTGAAACTGCAAGGTCAAGTTCAAACTGAAAGGTCGAGTTTCAGACCGGCACACTAAGTTTACAACATACTGAAGCGAGAGAAATGGAAGCGTGTGGAAAATTAATCCAAATAGAGGTGCCAAAGGTACAATTACAAAACACAATATACACACACTTGAGGGCCGTCAATTCTTCAATCTCCCACCATCAAGCGTAAGAAATATCGCTTGAACGACAGTGGAAGCTTGCGGTACGGGACATGGCCAGTTTCTGGTGGTGTTACCAGATCAGCCCGGCTGTGATGGATGTGTGGGCGTCTCAGCTACGGAGACAAATTGCCTCACAGACAAGGCAATCACCATGGAAGGCTGGCGAAAAACCATTGTGGTGAAAAAAGGACTCTCGATATCGCCAGCAGGTAAAGGTAAACTAATTATCAGGAAACAGGTAGAAGTCGGAATGGTTATATAGAATCTGAAAGGAATGTGAGGACAAGGAGCTGGGATATGAGGACAAGGAGCTGGGATAAGGGGACAAGTAGCTGGGATATGAGGACAATGAGCTGGGATAAGGGGACAAGGAGCTGGGATACGAGGACAAGGAGCTGGGATACGAGGAGAAGGAGCTGAGTATGAGGACAAGGAGCTGGGATATGAGGACAAGGAGGTAGGATATGAGGACCAGGAGCTGGGATATGAGGAGAAGGAGCTGGGATATGAGGACAAGGAGCTGGATATGAGGACAAGGAGCTGGGATATGAGGACAAGGAGGTAGGATATGAGGACCAGGAGCTGGGATATGAGGAGAAGGAGCTGGGATATCAGGACAAGGAGCTGGATATGAGGACAAGGAGCTGGGATATGAGGACAAGGAGCTGGGATATGAGGACAATGAGCTGGGATATGGGGACAAGGAGCTGGGATATAAGGACAAGGAGCTGGGGTATGAGGACAAGGAGCTGGGATAAGGGGACAAGGAGCTGGGATATGAGGACAAGGAGCTGGGATATGAGGACAAGGAGCTGGGATATGAGGACAAGGAGCTGGGATATGAGGACAAGGAGCTGGGTATGAGGACAAGGAGCTGGGATATGGGGACAAGTAGCTGGGATATGAGGACAAGGAGCTGGGATAAGGGGACAAGGAGCTGGGATATGAGGACAAGGAGTGGGGATGTGAGGACAAGGAGCTGGGATATGAGGACAATGAGCTGGGATATGAGGACAAGGAGCTGGATATGGGGACAAGGAGCTGAGATATGAGGACAAGAAACTCGGGTATGAGAAAAAGGTCCTCAACCTCTTGAACCATCGGGAATCGAACACCAAACTTGTAAGCTACAAAGCCGTTGCTGTACCGACCAGTGCAAGTGGATGAACAGTCTCACCAACAGATAATCAAAGGGTAAGAGGATGTATAAGAATGTGTGACGGAACGTGGAATGGGAACTTAACGCTCAACTTGGGGATAAAGTAGAAGAAGCTATGTGAACTTGGGTATCAAAACTTGCCACGAATAGACCGAAGCTGTTAGGCACAAACTTGAACGTTAAAGGCGTAGCTTAGGAGCTACAGCTCAACTTACACAAGCAAAGGTATATAATTGAGTACAATTGGATCGGTACACACGCCCTTGTGTGTACTAATACACTAGAACACACACACACACACACTCACATACACACACACACAGGGCGCCTGGTGGCTGAGCGGATAACACTCACGCTTCGTAATCCTATGGCCCGGGGATCGATCCCCAGCGATGGCGGAAACAAATGGGTAGAATTTCGTTCACCCTGATGCCCCTGTTACCTAGCAGCGAACACTAACCTGGGAGTCAGACAGCTGTTATACGGGCTGCTTCCTTTATGTGTGTATGTGAAAAATAAAATTGACAGTTGAGAGGCGGGCTGAAAGAGCTAGAGCTCAACCCCCGAACTAGATGAATACACACATATCAACATCATCAATGGAGATGAATTTTTTCATTGAAGAAATTCGATGAATTACCGACTTTCTCTCCTTATATTTCTTGGCCATCGGAACTATCATTCTCACCAGAGCCTTGCGAGATGGCATCATTATAGAACCAAATTGGCCATTATTACTGATGGACCATTGTCTCATCACTGTTGACAAGGCTGCCACTCACCATCAACATCACTTTCCTCTCGGCTAGTCACCCTCTCACATTAGCCGTCATCATTATCACTCATCATCACTTGATTGTCTCCTCACTATCACTGGCTCGTGCAGTCATAACACATGTGACATACTGACACACATGTGACATACTGAAATCTTCCTCTATCCCTCTTTTCTCTTTGCTTCTCCCTCTCTCTCTCTCACTCACCCTCTTCACTATCCCACTCCCCCTCCCCTCGTCTTCCCAAGCATTCACTATCAATTTCTCTCTCTCACAATCTCCTAATCATCTCTCTTCACTCGTTCGACATATTATGCTTATCTCTCTCAATCTCTACTCCTTTCTATCTTCTCTTTTCTCTCGAACCTCCTGTATTTCTCTTTATCTTCTCTTGCTGCCTCTTTCTGTATGACCGTAGGTGTGTGTGTGTGTGTGTGTGTGTGTGTGTGTGTGTGTGTGTGTGTGTGTGTGTGTGTGTGTGTGTGTGTGTGTGTGTGTGTGTGTAAGGGTGTGCAAGAGTGTGTGTTAGGGTGTGTGTGCATCGGGCAGCTTCCCAAAACAACCTCATCTCCACTACAACTTTCTCCATTATCGCCAACACTACCGTCCTCCCCAACCCTCCCCACTCCCTTGTCCCCTCCCCACTCCCTTGTCCCCTCCCCACTCCCTTGTCCCCTCCCCACTCCCTTGTCCCCTCCCCACTCCCTTGTCCCCTCCCCAAAACACAGACCAAGATCCCTCCCCAATTTCCAACAAAACCCTCCACACACAGCCCAAGACTGTATATTTTATCTATTTGAAAAACTTAAATAAAGTTTTGTCGAAGTTGTTGAACCATATTTGAATATGCAATGATATAGAACATATACGTAGATTTTATATAAATAATATAAGCAATATTGGGCAATTAATTCTTCCTAGGTATATTAATATTTTTTTTATTATATAGGAAATCATTATTCACAATTATTGATCTTCTATGTCACAATATTGCCATTCATCTATGGCTCTTCAGCAGTATATGGCAACTCATTGATATAGGATAACAGGGAAAATTTAATTTAACTATATTTGTTTAATTTGCCATTTGATTAGCAATTAAAAATAATATGGCAATTCTTCAGTAATTATATCAGAGCTGTATGGCAACCCAAAATATACCCGAGAACTTGCTAATGTTGTATGGCATAAAATTATAGATTTCACCAATATTGCAGTTCTCAAAATTCGTTAATATGGCAACCTGAAATCCCTAAAGTTATTTTCTATGATAATTACAAATTTACCCGTATGGTAACTCATGCATGAGATATGGCAACGTGTTAAATTCAAACGTCACCAGAACGGCAACTTATCAGTCACACAGCTCAATATAGCAACTTTAAATCCATAAGAAGTCATCTGTCATGAAACTTTAAGTAACATGTCAACTACTACTCAAGAAAATTCCTTTATATGGCAATTTATACCTTGAAGATTTATCATACCCTGATCATTACACCCCCCCATTATCGCCCTTACCACTTCTCCTCATATCATCACTTTTCCTGCTCCTCTCTTCCCTCCATCAGGTGGTGTGTCTCACTACTCAAAGCCGTGTGCTCTAGACCCCGGCCAGGAGACCACTGATGCTAGCCATGCTTCAGGGCCGCTTGTCACCGCATTTCTGCCATCCACTCATCCAAACTTCTCATACAGCACTGATTGCCTTCAAAGCTATCTCTGCCTCTATTTAAAAAAAGGAAAAAATATACACCAGAGTTATCGGTTATTGCGGTGTTTTTCCTCTCTCTCCGTCCTGGTAAAAAATTAAGAGACGACCAACGAGCTAAGACAATGTGAGTGAAGAATTTGGGAAAAAGGTGGCAGCCATGATTCACACGTCTGGCAGAGAATGGCAACGTTAACGGCTCCACAAGTTCTCTCACTATTGCCCACTGCTGGGTTGTTGTTTTTATCTCTCCCGCATAGACCGTCACGAGGCTAACTAAGAACAGCAAAAGTGTATAAGATATCTTATAATATATATCCCACGCGCTATAAGATCTCCAGGGTGTACCGAAACGGTATTAAATATGTGTAGAGATAAAGGTACGTGGCAAGCCCCTGGCCCTGAAGGTTTTGTCGGCCAACTGCTGGCAGGTTTGGCGGGAGTCCAGAGCAGTGTTGCCAACTGCCCTACTCACCCACACATAACTGCCAACATTCCTTCACTAACTCAAAAATTCAACCGTAGATTTCGTGTTTTGCACTCTATAACGGGAGATTATCCAGTAAGATACATTAGAGATCCAATCATACTAGTAAAATTACAAGAAATAAAGGGGGAAATAAGTCATCGCTGGCAGTGGTGGAGAGGGATCTTCCCGGGTCTGAAAGAGAAAGGAAAAACGGCTTAAAGGATGGAGAATTAGCACATGGAGACAGTTGGAATTTTGACGTTCTGGGGGGCGTGAGTGGTTGTTAAGATCTTGGCTTCTTCTAGGATCTAAGAAGCTTATGATTTGGCCGCCTTTGGGCACTCTTGGGTGTCTTAGATTTGGGTATTATGTAGTGCGGTGATGGGTCTGGGTTGGATACGACTGTAATGGAAGCTTGTATGATCTTTAATGATGATTACCTTGTGTGTGTGTGTGTGTGTGTTTGTGGTTGTGAAAGTGTAAATCTGTGGGGGTTTGTGTATTTGTACAAGGGTGTAGCGTGTGTGGTGCTAAAGTACTTAGCTTTTAATGTCTGTACTTGGCTATTAATGTCTGTGGGAAGTGAAGTGTCTGTGCATCGCCGGCAACTTTTGTTGAATCTGTTGTCTGTTGTGTTACATTTTGTCTATTTTGATGTTCGATTTGTAGAATCTGGTTTTAAAGTTGTGAATGAAGAGTTGTGGCTTTCACAACTCCTTCTTTCAGTGCATTCCATTGTTTGACCACCAGTATTGAGAACGAGAATTTCCTTACATTCCTTCAACTCAATTGTGTTTCCATTTCTTGTGTTCTCTGATCTTTCTCTAATCTGAAGAGGCTATCCTTGTCCACTTTATTCCCCCTCGGTATCTTGTATGTCGTGATCATATTATCACTGTTTTTCTCTCTGCCATAATTGAGTGGTCTATAGTTACCTGAGCCTGTCCTTGTAGGTTACTCCTCTTAGCTCTGGCACCAGTCTTGTTGCTACCCTCTGTAATGGTTCAAATTTGGTTTCATTCTTCATTCCATACAGGTGCCGCATACTCCTGTATTGGTCGATGAAAACCTAAACGTGAAAGAATACATTCTGGCTGCCTGTCCCCCGACATAATGAGATTTATTACGCTTGTGGTTCTAAGCCCGGGGGCGCATATCCCCCCAGTATGGGTTAAGGGGGCGTTTTAGGGATGCAGGAGGAGAGGAGGTGGGATTGGGACCTCAGACTCATATGATTGGAATACTAATCTTTCTACTAACTACAATTCCACAGATTGTACACAATCTCCAAGACATTACACTTTCTTATATGTCACAATTTCAACTAAAACAACAGATAAATAATTCACATATTTTCTAGGGGAATATTTCATTTATAGATATATTTTATAATTTTTTTTACACACATATATGTTTTAGAGGCCACCATTAGTGTCAAAATATATGGTACGATGATTCATATATTGAATGTGGATTCACATCCATCATCTTCAATGGAGAAGAATGGCCTCAATGTGTTGTGTATTGCAAAGATTTATTAAGTGATTCTAGATTTATTAAGTGATTCTAGATTTATTAAATGATTCTAGATTTATTAAGTGATTCTAGATTTATTAAGTGATTCTAGATTTATTAAGTGATTCTAGATTTATTAAGTGATTCTAGATTTATTAAGTGATTCTAGATTTATTAAGTGATTCTAGATTTATTAAGTGATTCTAGATTTATTAAGTGATTCTAGATTTATTAAGTGATTCTAGATTTATTAAGTGATTCTAGATTTATTAAGTGATTCTAGATTTATTAAGTGATTCTAGATTTATTAAGTGATTCTAGATTTATTAAGTGATTCTAGATTTATTAAGTGATTCTAGATTTATTAAGTGATTCTAGATTTATTAAGTGATTCTAGATTTATTAAGTGATTCTAGATTTATTAAGTGATTCTAGATTTATTAAGTGATTCTAGATTTATTAAGTGATTCTAGATTTATTAAGTGATTCTAGATTTATTAAGTGATTCTAGATTTATTAAGTGATTCTAGATTTATTAAGTGATTCTAGATTTATTAAGTGATTCTAGATTTATTAAGTGATTCTAGATTTATTAAGTGATTCTATGAAAACCTGTTAAACATTTCAGAATATTTATACTCAACAGAAGGTTAGTTAGTTTAGTTCATTTGTTATGCATCCCATACCCATCTTGTGGGCGGTAGTGGAAAGGGTTACAGAGGCACATAATGGGCTCAGGGACTGAACCCCACAATTCATTTAGCTAAGCAAGTTACAATCTTGATGAGCTAGTTACAAAATTCAATATAAGTCGTCACGTCAACAATGGGTTCGAGATCGACCTCAAGAACAGAAGGACAAGGACAAAAGCTTTATTTTTGACGTCATGGGAATGCTAAAGATATATGTACTAATATAGTATAAAATCAAAGATTTTCAATATTTGGCATATTATTTGGAACGGAACTTTTGGGTCAATCTTGGAAAAGGGGGGGGGGGTGTATTGATATATGGTGAAAAGGGTTCATGGGACAGAAAAGGGTGAAAACCACTGCATTAGGCAGTGGACAGGAACCTGAATGCTTAAGATAAGGGACAATACACAGTAAGATAAGTAATACACAGAGACTATCTATGATAAGGATAGATATCCTTATCTATCTATGGTAAGGACTATCTATAGTCCTGTGATCTATAGTTATGGGGGACTTTGTCTACGAGTTCCAAAGGAGTTCAGAATTGTTATTAGCATGTGAGTATCAGTTTAGAGTGTAGAGAATAGTGAATAATGTTAGGGATATGGCCGTGTGGACGCTGAAGTTAATGGTCGCTGGATGCGGGCGATTTGCTCTCGGAAATCGATTATTTCACAGAGGGAAAAAGAGAGGGAGGTAGGGGTTGGGGGAGAGGAGAGGGAGGGGGAGTGGGGGAGAAGGGAGAGTAGGGGGAGTGGGAGAGAAGGGAGAGGAGGGGGAGTGGGGGAGAAGGGAGAGTAGGGGGAGTGGGAGAGAAGGGAGAGGAGGGGGAGTGGGGGAGAAGGGAGAGTAGGGGGAGTGGGAGAGAAGGGAGAGGAGGGGGAGTGGGGGAGAAGGGAGAGTAGGGGGAGTGGGAGAGAAGGGAGAGGAGGGGGAGTGGGGGAGAAGGGAGAGTAGGGGGAGTGGGAGAGGAAGGGGAGTGGGGTTGGGGGTTTATGGGGGGGAATAGTTGTGGCTTCTCCAGTCGTCACTTAAAGGAACCAAATATCGAGCAATGCTTTCAGATAACTAGTTAAGTATTAGCCCGGCTGACACACCATATGTAACCATAACATATGTATTAAGTTTTTGTTGTAACAACATACTCTCTCACCTCAGGTGAGGTCCCTCTCACATCTCTCTCTCTCTTTCTCTCGCAGAAAATGTAATACTGATTTCACGTTCTTCGTTTCTAACGAAGAAATCTAGGGACTCTGCCAGCCAGCTTTCACCGATTACATGTGAGAGATGGAGAGGGGGCGAGGGGGCGAGGGGGAATGGAAGCATGTGCTTGAGAGGGGAGGGGGCATAGGGGGGGAGAAGGGGGGGGAGATAGGGTCGGTTTCTCTCTCTCTCTCTCTCTCTCTCTCTCTCTCTCTCTCTCTCTCTCTCACTCTCTTTCTCGCAAGCTTAAATGGTCCCCAAGCCAACAATATGCAACCGAAAACTCCTCACCCCTGAAGGATTCGAACCCAGACAGCCAGGGGGCTCCATGCACCTTAGCATATCCAGTACTTTAACCTCTATAAGTCAATGTGGTCTAGTGGTTAAAGTACTGGATACGGAATCTGCAGCAAGGTTGATTCCTGTGAAGACTTCAAACCATTAAAGCAATTCAGTTCTTCAATATTTAAAGCGAATTAATTACAATCTACTAAAAGGGGTCAGGAGGTCTCCCCTGGCTTCGAGGGGATACCTTGCTTCAAGAGACCAAGGTATCCAGGGTTCGGATACCTTGGAACAAGAGTGACAGCCACTAAGGTTAAAGAGTGCTTCAAGAGACCAAGGTATCCAGGGTTCGGATACCTTGGAACAAGAGTGACAGCCACTAAGGTTAAAGAGTGCTTCAAGAGACCAAGGTATCCAGGGTTCGGATACCTTGGAACAAGAGTGACAGCCACTAAGGTTAAAGAGTGCCAAAGGGAAGAGTGAGATAGCAGAATGTCCCTCAAATTAATTAACTTTAATAACCAGTAATTGAAGTTAATATTCCTTTGTTTTTTTATAAGGTAAGAAAGTTGGATAATAATTAGTGTTGTATCTAGACGATTTTTTGTTACTATGGAGCGAGTCCAGCTAAGATAAGCTAACCATAAAGCCTAGAAGTCGAACCCAGCCCAGCCTAAAAGCCTAACCCAACCTTGCCTAACCCGAACTAGGGCTCCAAAAATAAATTCTCTTGATATATATATATATATATATATATATATATATATATATATATATATATATATATATATATATATATATATATATATATATTATTAAATATGACCGAAAAAGTAAGATTAATAATTCTAACACGAATTTTCTCGATCTTTCGTACGTTTCTTTTCACTGTTGGTGGTAATTCAAATATCAAAGGGTCCTGAAAGATATTGTTAATAGAAACGTTATCCCTACAGACAAAAATCAGAGGATACAACTGACGATTTACTATAAAAGCAGAAAAACGGCCAGCCTACTCATGAGAAACTCTCCAACCACAAAGCAGAACGCTTTAAAAGAGACCAACGTCGTCTATGCCTTCAAATGCCCTCTTGGGGACTGTAAGCTCCAAAAAACCCAGTATATAGGCCAGACAACAACATCTCTTTCTAGGCGTTTAACGATGCATAAGCAACAGGGCTCCATTAAGGAACATATAATGTCTTCCCACAACCAAACCATCGCCAGAGAAATCCTAGTAAACAACACAGAAATCATCGATAGATACAGCGATAGCAGGCGGCTTGACGTCTGCGAGGCACTACACATCAAGAAGTCAACACCAGCAATCAACAGCCAATTAATGCACAACTATATTCTACCCACCTCAAGACTCCGCTCCAATATAGAAGCATCAAGAAATATGGACCAATAGGCTTTCTACAAATCACTTCCATTCAATACCCATTGTTTCGTGTTCTGTCTTGTGGTTAGGAATTTAATACCCTATTAATACCACCTCACCCCAACCACCTCACTCAAATGTAGATATAAACAAATCGAAGATGTGTAAGTTCTATTCAGTTGTGTATGTGTAAGCTAAAGTCTTTGAAAATGTAATAAGTTTTACGAAACGCGCTCAAGTGTCGCGTCAGACTAGAAATAAAAATGAATTTTGGAGAATTGATATTTGAATTACCACCAACAGTGAAAAGAAACGTACGAAAGATCGAGAAAATTCGTGTTAGAATTATTAATCTTACTTTTTCGGTCATATTTAATAATATATGTCTACAGGAAAGACTGCTACCAAAATATACTAATATATATATATGTATATATATATATATATATATATATATATATATATATATATATATATATATATATATATATATATATATATATATATATATATATATATATATATATATATATATATAACTGAAAACTCACACCCCAGAAGTGACTCAAACCCATTGCAACTGATGTACAGGACACCGTAACCACTCAACCATCACGACCGGATAAAAGATGATGGTAGCCGAGACTATTTGCCCATCATCCCGCCGGCACTCTGATGGTAATCTTGGGCATGGTATTTTATCAAATCCCCTCATTATTTTGGCCACATGTGAGAAACACAAATGCGACCAAGCCTGAATGGTCCCCAGGCATATATGCAACTGTAAACTCACACCTCAGAGGTTTTCTTCTTTACTGGTGAAGGGAACATGTAAAGCCATACAAAATTATGGGTTTACATCCATGACAAACATTAATGTCATTGACTAAAAAAGGTATACAATATATAACGCCTATAATATACCCAAAAGAGTGGCTTTATAAGCCACATTTAAAGTGTCTTCCGGGTTATCTTGAGGTTATCTTGAGATGATTTCGGGGCTTTTTAGTGTCCCCGCGGCCCGGTCCTCGACCAGGCCTCCAACCCCAGGAAGCAGCCCGTGACAGCTGACTAACACCCAGGTACCTATTTTACTGCTAGGTAACAGGGGCATTCAGGGTGAAAGAAACTTTGCCCATTTGTTTCTGCCTCGTGCGGGAATCGAACCCGCGCCACAGAATTACGAGCCCTGTGCGCTATCCACCAGGCTACGAGGCCCCACACTGAACCCCGGGTTACTGAAACACACAGAATGGAGGACAGTCACTTCCTATCCTCCCCAACCCCTCTATCCTCCTTGGAGGAGGAGGAGGAGGAGGAGGAATTAGAGCGGGAGAGAAGGAGGGATAAATATAGGATACAAGCGAGTCAAGAACAAAGGAAGAATTAATAGCAGGGAGGAGAAAATGGGCCAAGACTTACAAGAGGATATAAGCAGGTCAAATGGACGACTACCAGATAAAATACACGAGCACTTACAGGTGGGTACGAAGGAGGAGGAGGAAGAGGAAGAGAAGAGGATGGAGAAGGAGAAAGGGATGTAGCCATGGAGAGAGGAAAGGAAGGAAGGGAGATAGGAGGGAGGGAGGGAAGGAGAGAAAAAAGGAGATAAAGAGGGAAGGAGGGAGATAGGGAAGGAGTGATGAATGTAGACAAGGAGCGAGTGAAGGAATGAGGGAGGGAGAGAGGAAGTAATTAGGAAGGAAAGGAAGGAAGAAGGCAGAGAAGAAAGGAGGGAGAGAGGGAAGACAAGATGGAGCGGGAGGGGGGGCGCTAAAGGAAGTTAGAAGGTATTAAAGTAAGAAAGAAAAGAATAAAAGGAATGAATGAGAGAGAGAGAGAGAGCGAGAGAGAGAAACAGGAACAGAGGGGAGAAATAAACATGACCGCTACGAGAAACGGGATTCGAACTAATGGCCCGGAACACGGAATCGCATCTTTTGTCATGTGCGTGACTGTGAACCCCTACCCCCCTCTGGCATCTCCCCCCCCCCCCCTCTGGCATCTCCCTCCCCCCTCTGGCATCATCCCCCCCCCGCCCCCCCTCCCCCCGCCATTATTATGTTTATTAAAACTCTTCTGTATATTTCTTGCGGCCACTTGCGAAACCCGTACATCTTCCCTCAGTCATATGACGGCTTTGTTTACATTTATTAAACGCTTTACGAGCTCTGAAGCGCTACGAGGTTGTTTACGAGAATAATAACCTCGGGTTGTGAAGTTACGAAGCTCTTAAACTGAGCCATAAATGTAAGCCACCATGATTCAGAAAAGATGTAAAGGTTTCGTCAGGTGTATAATATATATATATATATATATATATATATATATATATATATATATATATACATATATATATATATATATATATATATATATATATATATATATATATATATATATATATATATATATGTATATACATACTCATTCTACACAACACCAGCCAGAATCTCCGATTAGACAGCTCTCTCAGGAAGCTAAAGATGGCTTATAGCTTTCAATCTCAACAAACGATCATATCAGCCTCTTAACCATCTTCACCGGTAATCTTTCAACTGCTAAATCACCCCCCTCCCCCCCCACCAGCCTCTTCTCCTCGTCTCTTGCTCACGTGTTCCTTAAAAAGCAGCTAAGGGAATCTAATCATCTCCTGGAAGACAAAGTATGGGACTCAGGACTTTATATTTGTGAGAGAAGAGTTTCCTATCTCCAGTGGTGACTCCCATACCATCACGTACAGAGGGCTATCTGTCCTCACCATCACGTACAGGGGGCTATCTGTCCTTATCATCACGTACAGGGGGCTATCTGTCCTTACCATCACGTACAGGGGGCTATCTGTCCTCACCATCACGTACAGGGGGCTATCTGTCCTCACCATCACGTACAGGGGGCTATCTGTCCTCACCATCACGTACAGGGGGCTATCTGTCCTCACCATCACGTACAGGGGGCTATCTGTCCTCACCATCACGTACAGGGGGCTATCTGTCCTCACCATCACGTACAGGGGGCTATCTGTCCTTACCATCACGTACAGGGGGCTATCTGTCCTCACCATCACGTGCAGGCGGCTATCTGTCCTTACCATCACGTACAGGGGGCTATCTGTCCTCACCATCACGTACAGGGGGCTATCTGTCCTTACCATCACGTACAGGGGGCTATCTGTCCTCACCATCACGTACAGGGGCTATCTGTCCTCACCATCACGTACAGGGGGCTATCTGTCCTTACCATCACGTACAGGGGGCTATCTGTCCTCACCATCACGTACAGGGGGCTATCTGTCCTCACCATCACGTACAGGGGGCTATCTGTCCTCACCATCACGTACAGGGGGCTATCTGTCCTCACCACCACGTACAGGGGGCTATCTGTCCTCACCATCACGTACAGGGGGCTATCTGTCCTCACCACCACGTACAGGGGGCTATCTGTCCTCACCATCACGTACAGGGGGCTATCTGTCCTCACCATCACGTACAGGGGGCTATCTATCCTCACCATCACGTACAGGAGGCTATCTGTCCTCACCATCACGTACAGGGGGCTATCTGTCCTCACCATCACGTACAGGGGGCTATCTGTCCTCACCATCACGTACAGGGGGCTATCTGTCCTCACCATCACGTACAGGGGGCTACCTGTCCTCACCATCACGTACAGGGGGCTATCTGTCCTTACCATCACGTACAGGGGGCTATCTGTCCTCACCATCACGTACAGGAGGCTATCTGTCCTCACCATCACGTACAGGGGGCTATCTGTCCTCACCATCACGTACAGGAGGCTATCTGTCCTTACCATCACGTACAGGGGGCTATCTGTCCTCACCATCACGTACAGGGGCTATCTGTCCTCACCATCACGTACAGGAGGCTATCTGTCCTCACCATCACGTACAGGGGGCTATCTGTCCTCACCATCACGTACAGGGGGCTATCTGTCCTCACCATCACGTACAGGGGGCTATCTGTCCTCACCATCACGTACAGGGGGCTACCTGTCCTCACCATCACGTACAGGGGGCTATCTGTCCTCACCATCACGTACAGGGGGCTATCTGTCCTCACCATCACGTACAAGGGGCTATCTGTCCTCACCATCACGTACAGGGGGCTATCTGTCCTCGCCATCACGTACAGGGGGCTATCTGTCCTCACCATCACGTACAGGGGGCTATCTGTCCTCACCATCACGTACAGGGGGCTATCTGTCCTCACCATCACGTACAGGGGGCTATCTGTCCTCACCATCACGTACAGGGGGCTATCTGTCCTTACCATCACGTACAGGGGGCTATCTGTCCTCACCATCACGTACAGGCGGCTATCTGTCCTTACCATCACGTACAGGGGGCTATCTGTCCTCACCATCACGTACAGGGGGCTATCTGTCCTCACCATCACGTACAGGGGGCTATCTGTCCTCACCATCACGTACAGGGGCCCAGCTGTCCTTACCACCACGTACAGGGGCCCAGCTGTCCTTACCACCACATACAGGGCCCCA
Organism: Procambarus clarkii; assembly: GCF_040958095.1. Lineage (NCBI taxonomy): Eukaryota > Metazoa > Arthropoda > Malacostraca > Decapoda > Cambaridae > Procambarus > Procambarus clarkii. The sequence continues at coordinate 27,339,667 of NC_091203.1, read as the reverse complement.
GCTGTCCTTACCATCACGTACAGGGGGCCCAGCTGTTCTCACCATCACGTACAGGGGGCCCATCTGTCCTTACCACCACGTACAGGGGGCCCCAGCTGTCCTTACCACCACGTACAGGGGTCCCAGCTGTTCTCACCATCACGTACAGGGGGCCCAGCTGTCCTTACCACCACGTACAGGGGGCTATCTATCCTCACCATCACGTACAGGGGGCTATCTATCCTCACCATCACGTACAGGGCCCCAGCTGTCCTTACCACCACGTACAGGGGGCCCAGCTGTCCTCACCATCACGTACAGGGGGCCCAGCTGTCCTTAACATCACGTACAGGGGGCCCAGCTGTTCTTACCACCACGTACAGGGCCCCAGATGTCTTTCTCAACACGTACAGGGGGACCCAGCTGTCCTTACCATCACGTACAGGGGCCCAGCTGTCCTTACCATCACGTACAGGGGCCCAGCTGTCCTCACCATCACGTACAGGGGCCCCAGCTGTCCTTACCACCACGTACAGGGGGCCCAGCTGTCCTTACTATCACGTACAGGGGACCCAGCTGTCCTTACCACCACGTACAGGGGGCCCAGCTGTTCTCACCATCACGTACAGGGGGCCCAGCTGTCCTTACCATCACGTACAGAGGACTATCTGTCCTCACCACCACGTACAGGGGGCCCAGCTGTCCTTACCATCACGTACAGGGCCCCAGATGTCCTTCTCAACACGTACAGGGGGGCCCAGCTGTCCTTACCACCACGTACAGGGGCCAGATGTCCTTCTCAACACGTACAGGGGCCCAGCTGTTCTTACCACCACGTACAGGGGCCCAGCTGTTCTCACCATCACGTACAGGGGCCCAGCTGTTCTCACCATCACGTACAGGGGACCCAGCTGTCCTTACCATCACGTACAGGGGCTCAGCTGTCCTTACCATCACGTACAGGGGGCCCAGCTGTTCTCACCACCACGTACAGGGGCTCAGCTGTCCTTACCATCACGTACAGGGCCCTAG
>NC_091203.1:27326156-27333656 GCF_040958095.1 Procambarus clarkii | reverse complement strand
GTTGGCCAGGTTAACGAGGTAGAAGCAACGGTAGATGAGTCTACCTCATCTACCAGGTGGCTCTTTACACCTTTGCTGTGTGTGTGCGCGCGCGTGCGTGCGTTTACCTTACCCTAATCGATCCTTACTATAATCTATCTTACCAAAATCGACATTTTTAAAGACATGTTGCTAAGCATCTGTGACAAGTAGGGGGGGGGGGGGTGTGGACACATGGAGAGGGGGTATGAGGACACGTGGTAAGGGAGGGGGGGGGGCGGGCGTATGGACACGTGGAGGCTGCTAACACAAATGAATCACAGGGAGATGAGTAAATATTTACTCACCCCGCACGAGTAGTGAATGAATCTGTCGATGAATGAGGAAGAAGGAACTAGGACCCACCCCCCACCCCCTCTACACCTTGCACGAGGCCTAATATAGTACATATGTGTACTATACTAGGCCTGGGAATATTTAAGATTGTGTTTTAGATTCTATTATTTTTAAAAAGAGTTCGTTAATAGTCAGTATACTACTGTCTAAAGGCTGAGTACCTACAAATTCTGAGACGTACACACACACATGGAAACGTACACACACACACACACACACACACACACACACACACACACACACACACACACACACACACACACACACACACACACATACACACACATATCTATGAACTCAGGCCTATACATATATACATAAGTACATATACAAAAGCCTATATTTGTTAAATGTATAATTTTCAGTTCCTATTACATAAAATATTAATTAATATAGCAACCTTGTATAAGAACAAGCAATGACCACCGCCATACTCATAATTTAGGGATCAAACGATAACAAAATTCTTCACAAAAGGAATATAAACAAAACACATCTACCCAACACAGTACTAATTGCAATGTGAATAAATAAAATGCCAAATAGGCAACCTGGCTCCCCTGCACAGCGCCTCAAGCGGCGGTTTTCAGCATTTCTATTTAATTTGTCATCGGCCCCACACAACGCCATCTGTTGCCAGGCGGGCCAGGCTCCTGGGTGGCCCGCGAGCGCGCGCCCATTTGGTCAACCCATTTGGTCAACCCATTTGGTTGTGGGCAAAATGGTTGATGGTGTTAGCGTATCGTTATGAGTGGGACGTCCAGCCTTCTCTCTGCTAACATGCTGTAGCACTAATTCTACACGTAGGTGAGAGAGAGAGAGAGAGAGAGAGAGAGAGAGAGAGAGAGAGAGAGAGAGAGAGAGAGTGAGAGAGAGAGAGAGAGAGAGAGAGAGAGAGAGAGAGAGAGAGAGAGAGAGAGAGAGAGAGAGAGAGAGAGACAGAGAGAGAGAGAGAGAGGAAGGGAGTGTAAGAGATTGAAGTGAGACATTGAGAGTGTGTGAGATCCAGAGAGAGAGAGAGAGAGAGAGAGAGAGAGAGAGAGCAGAGAGAGAGAGCAGAGAGAGAGATCAGAGAGAGAGAGCAGAGAGAGAGAGAGAGAGAGATCAGAGAGAGAGATCCAGAGAGAGAGATCCAGAGAGAGAGAGAGAGAGATCAGAGAGAGAGAGAGAGAGAGAGAGAGAGAGAGAGAGAGAGAGAGAGAGAGAGAGAGAGAGAGAGAGAGGAAGGGAGTGTAAGAGATTGAGTGAGACATTGAGAGTGTGTGAGATCCAGAGAGAGAGAGAGAGAGAGAGAGAGAGAGAGAGAGAGAGAGAGAGAGAGAGAGAGAGAGAGAGAGAGAGAGAGAGAGAGAGAGAGAGAGAGAGAGAGAGAGAGAGAGAGAGCCTGATAGTGAACATGTACTAGATGTAAAGGTTATTAAGTGCTCGTGTCATGGCCTCCATCGTTAGTCATAAATTTATCCAACTGATGAAGGGGAGAGAGAGGAGGGGAGAGCCCTGCGGTGCTCGCTGCTATGGTGAGAGGGAAGGGACAGGTCCACAGGGAGAGCAGTGAGAGGGGAAAGGTGAGGATAGGGTCAGGAAGGGACGAACATGAGGGAGAGAATGAGTGTAATGTGAGAGGTAAGAGTAGTAGTGAGCGTGTGTGTGTGTGTGTGTGTGTGTGTGTGTGTGTGTGTGTGTGTGTGTGTGTGTGTGTGTGTGTGTGTGTGTGTGTGTGTGTGTGTGTGTGTGTGTACTCACCTAGTTGTGTCTGCAGGATCGAGCATTGACTCTTGGATCCCGCCTGTGTGTGTGTGTGTGTGTGTGTGTGTGTGTGTGTGTGTGTGTAGACGGGTGGGTGTGTGTGTGTGTGTGTGTGTTTGTGTGTGTGTGTGTGTGTGTGTGTGTGTGTGTGTGTGTGTGTGTGTGTGTGTGTGTGTGTGTGTGTGCTCCTTCTTGTAGTATCCATGGTGAAATACCATGTATTCCTGCAGCCTTTGACACATTTATTTCAAGCAAATGCTTCATTACCTCCCGACTGGTAGTCTCAAACTACTCCAGGGCTGCCCTGGTTTGATATTCCCTCTCTTAGTTCAGGAACTTCTCCTTGCTCTATTTGAAGATTTCGTGGAATCTCTTATTGAGTTCCTCACACATCTCCTTGTCATTTTTTGTGAACCTCTCTGACCCTACCCTCAGTTTCACTGTTATTCCTTCCTTCACCAAGGTCATCGGCCGCTCCTCACGTAAGGATAGAAAGGCCTTTTGCTTCCTCCTTAAAGCTGAACTTGACAATATGAAAGACAGATCTCGTGAAATCTTGGAGCGCCGTCGAGTACGTCCTCTCTCAAGCGTGTCTTGAAGAACAGTGATGTCATGAGCCCTGGCGCTGGCTCGCTTGTGACGTGGCTTTAAGGCGCACGTTGATTGGCTAACGCTCACCTCTTCTTCCAATCGCGTCTCTCGTTGTATCCCGTGTATGCTGGCGTCATCGCCTTGGCGGGAATCTGCTACGCGCGGGAGAATTTGAACGCAACATTGGAAAATATCGTATGGGGCAGTTCCTGTGAATTTTACCCCAAAACAGAAATTATATTAAGCTCTTGCAATGCGCACCTTCCATATATAAACTAAAATGTTCTCTGGGTCGTCTAGCAAATGGTTCTTGATGTGAAGAAAGGCCTGAATTAGACGGCAATCACACACACACACACACACACACACACACACACACACACACACACACACACACACACACACATTTGGTAGCGTTGGAGTAGAGCGTAATCCTTGGAAATCCCCCGTGACAAGAACTATCTCGTAAGTGCTTAAGTGTCAGTAATCTCTGTAGGTCAACACTTACTTGCAGCCTGCACACATTGCTGGCTGTGTTGTCGTGCGTGCGTTTGTGTGCGTGTGTGTGTGTTGGTGTTTCGTGTGCGTGTAAGTGTTCGTGTGTGTGTGTGTGTGTATTCACCTATTTGTGCCTGCAGGATCGAGTACTGGCTCTTGGAACCCGCCTTTCTAGCCATCGGTTGTTTAAATTAATGACTCCTGTCCTACTTCCTTAGCCTACCTAGTTTTAAAGCTATGAATAGTGTTTGATTCCACAATGTGCTCCTTTAGTTCATTCCATTTCCCAACTACTCTCACGCCAAAAGAAAACATTATAACATCTCTATGTTTCATCTGAGTTTCCAGCTTCCACTCAAGTCCCCTCGTTCTGTTGGTATTCCGTGTGAACATTTCGTCTCTGTCCACTCTGTCAATCCCCCTGAGTATTTTATACGTTCCGATCATGTCCCCACCCTCTCCCCTCTTTTTTCTACTTGTCATAAGGCACAGTTCCTTCAGACGCTCCTCATACCCCATCCCTCGTAACTCTGGGACGAGTCTCGTTGCAAACCTCTGAACCTTTTTCAGTTTCCTTATATACTTCTGTGTGTGTGTGTGTGTGTGTGTGTGTGTGTGTGTGTGTGTGTGTGTGTGTGTGTGTGTGTGTGTGTGTGTGTGTGTGTGTGTGTGTGTGTGTGTGTGTGTGTGTGTGTGTGAGAGAGAGTAGAAGACAGGGGAGAGCAAGCATGCATGTGAGTATACACATGTAATAATGTAAACTAGCGTATACCCAGCTGATAAAACATCACGCTACACGAGTCTTCCCGAAACATCGGGGTAAACACCGGTCCCCAGAGGGACCTACACAATTACCGGCGTTCGTACAAAGCTTTAAAGTCAACACTTGGAGCGGCGGCAAAACATTCTTGCCAAACACACCTCTGAAACATTTTTCAGCATTTCAAAATAATGTTGGCATTCATGAAGCTGCCCCCCTGGGTGAGTGCGTGAGCACTGAGGAGTAGTTTCTGGAGTCTGTGGGTGAGTGTGTGAGTACTGTGTGCTAGTTCCTCGAGTCTGTGGGTGAGTGTGTGAGTACTGTGTGCTAGTTCCTCGAGTCTGTGGGTGAGTGTGTGAGTACTGTGTGCTAGTTCCTCGAGTCTGTAGGTGAGTGTGTGAGTACTGTGTGCTAGTTCCTCGAGTCTGTGGGTGAGTGTGTGAGTACTGTGTGCTAGTTCCTCGAGTCTGTGGGTGAGTGTGTGAGTACTGTGTGCTAGTTCCTCGAGTCTGTGGGTGAGTGTGTGAGTACTGTGTGCTAGTTCCTCGAGTCTGTGGGTGAGTGTGTGAGTACTGTGTGCTAGTTCCTCGAGTCTGTGGGTGAGTGTGTGAGTATTGAGTGGTAGTTCCTCGAGTCTGTGGGTGAGTGTGTGAGTACTAGGTGCTAGTTCCTCGAGTCTGTGGGTGAGTGTGTGAGTACTAGGTGCTAGTTCCTCGAGTTTGTGGGTGAGTGTGTGAGCATTGATTGGTAGTTAGTTGATTCCGAGTGTAAAAAGGGCATAAAAAGTAGCTTGTGGAATCCATAAGTAGGAGAAACAGACAGGAGTGACAGAGTAATTATTATTCCACTGTATATGGGAGTACCTAGGCAGCTGAAAACAAGGTGCTACAGTGAGGGACGATTTCTGTAAACAAAGCCGCCAAAGATGGAGAAAAGATCCACAGGTTTCGTAAGTAAATGCATAAATGCCTGCCGAAGCCAGGCCCCAGGAAGTTCCCTACCTTAGTTTGTTCGTTATGTGTAGCTGTAAGCCGTAGTACTTCCGCGGTCCTAACTAGAAAAGGAACCAATAAATCACTTGTGTTCGCGAATACATCTTTAGAATTGCCCCTTCTGAGAAAACTGGTAACAAGCCAATAGTTCAGTCTCTATGGGAGGGGGGGGGGGGGTTTGGGGGTCTTTAAGGCCTATTATCCTCTGGAGGATTGTTAAGACATCCTCAATGACATACCGACCAACCAACAAGTATACTTTAAAGGCTCTAAAGTATACTTACTGTAGGGCCCAAAGTATACTTACTTTAGGGCCTAAAGTATACTTACTTTAGGGCCTAAAGTGTACTTACTGTAGGGCCCAAAGTATACTTACTTTAGGGCCTAAAGTATGCTTACTTTAGGGCCTAAAGTATACTTACTTTAGGCCCTTTAGTTTAGGGCCTAAACTAAAATCCTAAACTAAAAATAACCTAAAGTTTAAGCCTGAACTTAGTTCAGGACTAAAGTCAACTTCCAGTTTATGTATACCAAGAAGGGGTGGGGGGGTGGGGGTGGGAGGGGGGGATGGGGGGGGTGTATATATCCCTATAGTCAGTCATTATATAACAAGGAATCCCTTGTTAGCTGTTACGGGTCAGAGTTCACATCTCCGACACGTAAGGGTAAAATAATTTTAATTCACTTTATACATTTCAGGCACATTGACCACATCACAGCCGCCATTGACCTAGGTTGAAGCTGAGTAATGATCTGACGCACGAAATTAATGGGTTAACAGCCTGTTCTCACCGACAAAGGCCGTTAATCCAGCCGCCAAACCCACCCACTCCCCTCTTTATGTATGACAAGCGGTTTACGCACACGACTCGCAGTTGATGACGTTCGAACTCATTTCGAGCAGTGAATTTGTTGATGATCGCTGTTCGAATCACAACTCTGTAAATGCTTCGGACATGTACTTTAAATACAAATCGTCAACAGCATGTGTTCCGTCCTCAGCATGTGTTCGTACTCAGCATGTGTTTCCGTTCTCAGCATGTGTTCGTACTCAGCATGTGTTCGTTCTCAGCATGTGTTCGTTCTCAGCATGTGTTCGTACTCAGCATGTGTTCGTACTCAGCATGTGTTCGTTCTCAGCATGTGTTCGTACTCAGCATGTGTTCGTTCTCAGCATGTGTTCGTACTCAGCATGTGTTCGTTCTCAGCATGTGTTCGTTCTCAGCATGTGTTCGTACTCAGCATGTGTTCGTACTCAGCATGTGTTCCGTTCTCAGCATGTGTTCGTCCTCAGCATGTGTTCCGTCCTCAGCATGTGTTCCGTCCTCAGCATGTGTTCCGTTCTCAGCATGTGTTCGTCCTCAGCATGTGTTCCGTCCTCAGCATGTGTTCCGTTCTCAGCATGTGTTCGTACTCAGCATGTGTTCGTACTCAGCATGTGTTCGTTCTCAGCATGTGTTCGTACTCAGCATGTGTTCGTACTCAGCATGTGTTCGTTCTCAGCATGTGTTCGTCCAGGCTGTGACGGACCCCAAAGAATCATTCATCAATTTGAAGGTCATATGTATTCAAAGTAAGAATATTTATGCTGTTATATGTTAGAATTATGCTGTGTTTACTTAGACGAAGGGTAGGTGAGGTTAGGTAAGGTTAGGGTAGGGTAGGGTAGGTTAGGGTAGGTTAGGTTAGGTTAGGTTAGGTTAGGTTAGGTTAGGGTAGGGTACGGTAGTTTAGGTGAGGTTTGGGTAGGGTAGGGTAGGTTAGGGTAGGGTAGGGTAGGTTAGGTTAGGTTAGGTTAGGTTAGGTTAGGGTAGGGTACGGTAGTTTAGGTGAGGTTTGGGTAGGGTAGGGTAGGTTAGGTTAGGTTAGGTTAGGTTAGGTTAGGTTAGGTTAGGGTAGGGTACGGTAGTTTAGGTGAGGTTTGGGTAGGGTAGGGTAGGTTAGGTTAGGGTAGGGTAGGGTAGGGTAGGGTAGGTTAGGTTAAGTTAAGGTAGGGTAGGTTAAGTTAGGTTAAGTTAAGGTAGGGTAGGTTAAGTTAGGTGAGGTTATGGTAGGGTACGGTAGTTTAGGTGACGTTTGGGTAGGGTAGGGTAGGTGAGGTTAGGTTAGGGTAGGTTAGGTTAGGTTAGGTTAGGTGTGGTGTATAAGATCATTTGGTAATTATTTCCACTTACAGCATGTATGTGAATAATTTACAGAGAGAATAATTAATTACAAATTAATTTTAATTTACATTTAATTTAATTATATACATTTTATATTTGACAACAGAAACAAATGCCTTACATTGCAAACAATGCAATGTTCACATTTGACGATGTGAAACAATGCTCGGCAAAAGTTCGAATGCCGTTGAACTTTTGTTGTCGTTTTTCGTTTTATTTTTCGTTTCGTGAGCCGTTCTTCAACGCATTTTTCCAGTCATATACAAGTGGCTGGAATGGAGTGGGAATGTTTCATGTTTATACCTCATTTTATGAGACATATACATATGTGTGTGTAACACCTTAGTTATTTGAGCCGTAATCGATAAATTAT
>NC_091203.1:27318656-27321156 GCF_040958095.1 Procambarus clarkii | reverse complement strand
AGAAGCACAGAAAAAAAATGGTTTCTGTGGATAGATGCATAGACAAAAGGGTTATAGCTGCACAGAGATATAGGTATTAAAAATTTATATCAATGAAGATTAAGAAGAATTGATGTTGGTTATTAGGTGGGAATTGACTATTGAAGCCTCTACAATAAAAAAAAATCTAAAAATCTAAAAATCTAAAAATCTAAAAATCTAAAAATCTAAAAATCTTAGCCCTGTGTTAATTATCACACACACACACACACACATATATATATATATATATATATATATATATATATATATATATATATATATATATATATATATATATATATATATATGTCGTACCTAGTAGCCAGAACTCACTTCTCAGCCTACTATGCAAGGCCCGTTTTGCCTAATAAGCCGAGTTTTCATGAATTAATTGTTTTTCGACTACCTAACCTACCTAACCTAACCTAACCTAACTTTTTCGGCTACCTAACCAAACCTAACCTATAAAGATAGGTTAGGTTAGGTTAGGTAGGGTTGGTTAGGTTCGGTCATATATCTACGTTAATTTTAACTCCAATAAAAAAAATTTGACCTCATACATAATGAAATGGGAAGCTTTATCATTTCAGAAGAAAAAAATTAGAAAAAATATATTAATTCGGGAAAACTTGGCTTATTAGGCAAATCGGGCCATGCATAGTAGGCCAAAAAGTGAGTTCTGGCTACTAGGTACGACATATATATATATATATATATATATATATATATATATATATATATATATATATATATATATATATATATATATATAATTGATTGTTGTAATATTCGAATAATTCTATTCATTCGATATTGATGTATGTGTCATTATAACGAGGTATGATCATTGACACAACTGGGAGTGAACAGAGAGATTGGAAGACAGACAGACAGACAAATAACGAACAGAGAGTTAAGCAACCACCACAACCACCACAACCACAACACCACTACCACTATCTGACCGCTAGCCGACCCCTCCACCCTCTACTGTCACAAGTTTAAACATAGCACAAAAAAAATAGTTTCACTCCATATTTTATAAACTTTCAAACCATTTTTCACGGAGGGGGGAGAGAGAGAGAAACAAAAAAATAAACAAAAAAGTCCTGAAATTAATATAACTTTTATTTTTTTTTAAGGTAGATCAATAATTAATGTTGACACTGGACTTTGGCTTTAGACAAAGACGGTGCCAGGCTTCAGATGTTTGAACTCTTAAATCCGCGTTACACAGAAGAGGTTTGTCTTCCAGTAAGTATCTGTTGTGTAACCGGGTGTTAATGAGGGCCTCTGCTAAGTCTGTGATATGCGAGCAGGTGCTAGTGAAGCAAGCTTGTCCTTGTCCTCATATCCCAGCTCCTTGTCCTCATATCCCAGCTCTTTTTCGTCATATCTCTTTGTCCTCATATCCCAGCTCCTTGTTCTCATATCCCAGCTCCTTTTCCTCATATCCCATCTACTTGTCCTCATATCCCTGCTCCATGTGCTCATATGCCAGCTCATTGTCGTCATATCCCAGCTCTTTGTCCTCATATCGCAGCTCCTTGTTCTCATATCCCAGTTCCTTGTCCTCATATCCCAGCTCCTTGTCCTCATATCCCAGTTCCTTGTCTTCATATCCCAGTTCCTTGTCCTCATATCCCAGATCTTTGTTGTCATATCCCAGCTCCTTGTCCTCATATCGCAGCTCTTTGTCCTCATATCCTAGTTCCTGGTCCTCATATCCAAGCTTCTTGTCCTCGTATCCCAGCTCCTTGTGGTCATATCACAGCTCCTTGTCCTCATATCCCATCTCCTTGTTCTCATATCCCAGCTCCTTGTCCTCATATCCCAGCTCCTTGTTCTCATATCCCAGCTCCTTGTCCTCATATCCCAGTTCCTTGTCTTCATATCCCTGCTCCTTGTGCTCATATCCCAGTTCCTTGTCCTCGTATCTCAGCTGCTTGTCCTCATATCCCAGCTCTTTGTCCTCATATCCCAGCTCCTGGTCCTCACATCCCAGCACCTGGTCCTCATATCCCAGCTCCCTCTTCTCATATCCCAGCTCCCAGCATTTTCTCATAATTAGCGGACTACAAAGAAACTACAAAACAACATCTTAAAAATGGCAGTGGCGTTTAACAACCTGACTGATCAGACTACCAATTAACCGGGAGACCTGCTCAGAGACCGGGCTACGGGGGGACATTGATCCCCGGAGCCAAAAAAAAGGTAGGCAATAGGAACTCCCCCTAATGTCGAAATATGGGTTCCAGTCGTTGAATAGGCTGTAAGTAGCAGTTGTCGCTGCATCATAGATGATTCTTGGGACAGCGTAGCATCCTTGTGCTGTGTTTCTGTCGTGTAAGCGTCCCAGACCTGTAAATGAGACACGTAAGCATCCCAGCCCTGTAAATGAGACACTTTAGCATCCACAGACCTGTAAATGAGACACGTAAGCATCCCAGACCTATAAATGAGACACTTAACCCATCCC
>NC_091203.1:27301827-27318156 GCF_040958095.1 Procambarus clarkii | reverse complement strand
ATATGTCCTACATATGGATGGAGCCCATAGCTGCTGTCTAACTCCCAGGTACTTGTTAACTGCTAGGTGAACAGAGGCATCAGGTGAGGGGGAAACTTTTGAGTGCTTGAATGTATCGTGGGATACATTCAAGGATCATTTGTTTTATTTTGATTTCAATGTTCAAGGGCTGGAATGTTTTTTTCCTCTTTTTGTCCTCGTATCTCACTTTCTTGTCCTCACATTCCAGCTCCTTGTCCTCATATTTTAGCTCCTTGTCCTCATATTTTAGCTCCTTGTCTTCACATCCCAGCTCCTTGTCCTCATACCCCAGCTCCTTGTCCTCATATCCCAGTTCCTTGTCCTCATATCCCAGTTCATTGTCCTCACATCCCAGCTCCTTGTCTTCATATCCCAGCTCCTTGTCCTCATATCCCAGCTCCTTGTCCTCATATCCCAGCTCTTGTCCTCATACCCCAGCTTCTTGTCCTCATACCCCAGCTCCTTGTCCTCATATCCCAGCTTCTTGTCCTCATACCCCAGCTCCTTGTCCTCATACCCCAGGTCCTTGTCCTCATTCCCCAGCTCCTTGTCCTCGTACCCCAGCTCCTTGTCCTCATATCCCACCTCCTTGTCCTCATACCCCAGCTCCTTGTCCTCATACCCCAGCTCCTTGTCCTCATACCCCAGCTCCTTGTCCTCATACCCCAGCTCCTTGTCCTCATACCCCAGCTCCTTGTCCTCATATCCCAGCTCCTTGTCCTCGTATCCCAGCTCCTTGTCCTCATATCCCAGCTCCTTGTCCTCATACCCCAGCTCCTTGTCCTCATATCCCAGCTCCTTGTCCTCATACCCCAGCTCCTTGTCCTCATATCCCAGCTCCTTGTCCTCATACCCCAGCTCCTTGTCCTCATATCCCAGCTCCTTGTCCTCATACCCCAGCTCCTTGTCCTCATACCCCAGCTCCTTGGCCTCGTACCACAGCTCCTTGTCCTCATACCCCAGCTCCTTGTCCTCATACCCCAGCTCCTTGTCCTCATACCCCAGCTCCTTGTCCTCGTACCCAGGTCCTTGTCCTCATACCACAGCTCCTTGTCCTCATACCCCAGCTCCTTGTCCTCATACCCCAGCTCCTTGTCCTCGTACCCCAGGTCCTTGTCCTCATACCACAGCTCCTTGTCCTCATACCCCAGCTCCTTGTCCTCATACCCCAGCTCCTTGTCCTCATACCCCAGCTCCTTGTCCTCATACCCCAGCTCCTTGTCCTCATATCCCAGCTCCTTGTCCTCATACCCCAGCTCCTTGTCCTCATATCCCAGCTCCTTGTCCTCATACCCCAGCTCCTTGTCCTCATACCCCAGCTCCTTGTCCTCATACCCCAGCTCCTTGTCCTCATATCCCAGCTCCTATTCCTTATATCTCAACTCCTGATTCTATAATTTTCGTTCACTCTAGAGAAACAACGTGATACAAGCGAGTGCGTCAATTACTAAAGCGTTTGTGCACTGTTCACTCATAAATATTAATGTTCAATTGAACTGGCCGTAAATAATGAAATGCTTTCAACTCAACGCATCAACATGAGCTTGAACTGGTGGTGAAAGCCAGGATAACAAATGGAACTTTTAATGCATCAGTAAATCCAGAGTGTAGCACTGGATTACACTGTGGGAGGACTGGATCCCCTAGTGGAGGATTGGATCCCACAGTGGAGGATTGGATCCAACAGTGGAGGATTTAATCCCACAGTGGAGGATTGGAACCAAAAGTAAAGGATTAGATCCCACAGTGGAGGATTGGATCCAACAGTGGAGGATTGGATCTAACAGTGGAGGATTGGATCCCACAGTGGAGGATTGGATCCAACAGTGGAGGATTGGATCCAACAGTGGAGGATTGGATCTAACAGTGGAGAATTGGATCCCACAGTGGAGGATTGGATCCAACAGTGGAGGATTGGATCCCACAGTGGAGGATTGGATCCAACAGTGGAGGATTGGATCCAACAGTGGAGGATTGGATCCCACAGTGGAGGATTGGATCCCACAGTGCACGACTAGATCCCACAGTGTAGGGCTGAATACTGCAATAAACTCCACACTGAACTTTGTAACATAAAAAGTCTATGAAAACATTGGTGATGTAAATGAAATGTAACAGTGAATTTTTTACTACAAAGTTCAAACCCATAATTTCTGTTTTATTCATCGCAGTAATGTGGCATTCAAAGTGATGTCTTTGAATGCCATATATATATATATATATATATATATATATATATATATATATATATATATATATATATATATATATATATATATATATGTCGTACCTAGTAGCCCAGAACGCACTTCTCGGCCTACTATGCAAGGCCCGATTTGCCTAATAAGCCAAGTTTTCCTGAATTAATATATTTTCTCTAATTTTTTTCTTATGAAATGATAAAGCTACCCATTTCATTTTGCATGAGGTCAATTTTTTTTTATTGGAGTTAAAATTAACGTAGATATATGACTGAACTTAACCAACCCTACCTAACCTAACCTAACCTATCTTTATAGGTTAGGTTAGATTAGGTAGCCGAAAAAGTTAGGTTAGGTTAGGTTAGGTAGGTTAGGTAGTCGATAAGAATTAATTCATGAAAACTTGGCTTATTAGGCAAATCGGGCCTTGCATAGTAGTCCGAGAAGTGCGTTCTGGCTACTAGGTACGACATATATATATATATATATATATATATATATATATATATATATATATATATATATATATATATATATATATATATATATATATATATATATTTTTCAGGCTCTGAAATATTTCAGTAACTAGTAAAAAAAATATATATAGAACACAACACAAATTCAAAATGAACCCCAATGTCCTAGCAGTATTGTACTAGCCTGCCACCACAACAGTCTGCTCGTCCTCATCAATCTGACCAAATAACTTTGCATTAACCTGTCCTCTGTTTAGGATCGTTAAAGCGGCGGCTGGTCCTCAAGACTTATTCGTAAATTTTAACATATTGTGAATTACAAATCACTTTGTTCTCACATATAAATTAATGTTATCATTCAGTAAAATTCAATGCATAGTTAAGCATAAGGTTAGGGTAGGTATTTAGGGTATAGGTATTTACGTATTATAGGTTAGGTTAGGTTAGGGTAGGTATTTAGGGTCTGTTATCGTTTATTTGTATTTGTGATACGTGGGGGAAGTATTTACCCAGTTGGGATTCGAACAGGGTCGTCAGCGATGCACTGTTCGAACGTCAGCAGTTGAGAGTCGTTGTGTAAACAGATTTTCATTTATAAACGGGAATTATAAATTATTTATAAACGGGAATTATAAATTATTTATAAACGGGAATTATAAATTATTTATAAACGGGAATTTGGTGGTTGGGTTAATGAGCATTTGGCTGTTGTTGATGAGGATGGTCTATTACTCCCAACTCACAGATGATAATGTTGGTACGCTTCTCATACAGTGATCTGTTGTTATCATATTTGTTAAATTGATATCATGTTTGGTGATTTGTTGTTATCATATTTCTTAAATTGTTATCATATTTGGTGATTTGTTGTTATCATATTTCTTAAATTGATATCATATTTGGTGATTTGTTGTTATCATATTTCTTAAATTGTTATCATATTTGGTGATTTGTTGTTATCATATTTGGTGATTTGTTGTTATCATATTTGCTAAATTGTTATCAAATTTGGTGATTTGTTGCTATCATATTTGTTAAATTGTTATCATATTTGGTGATTTGTTGTTATCATATTTGTTGTTTTATCATATTTGGTGATTTGTTGTTATCATATTTGTTGTTTTATCATATTTGGTGATTTGTTGTTATCATATTTGTTGTTATCATATTTGGGAATTTATCATATCTGACGTCATAATTGTTCACATCACGTACCTGAAATGCTTCACCCAGGTACTAAAAATCCAAATAACTAACAACAGAACCTGAACACCTAACCTAATCTAACCTAACCTAACTTAATCTAATCTAACCTAACCTAATCTAACCTAACCTAACCTAACCTAACCTAATCTAACCTAACCTAACTTAATCTAATCTAACCTAACCTAATCTAACCTAACCTAACCTAACCTAACCTAATCTAACCTAACCTAACTTAATCTAATCTAACCTAACCTAATCTAACCTAACCTAACCTAACCTAATCTAACCTAACCTAACCTAACCTAACCTAACCTAACCTAACCTAACCTAACCTAACCTAACCTAACCTAACCTAACCTAACAGAGAACACTCCCGCTATCTCTCCATATTTTTAATTAATGAACTTTTTGACTGGTCTTTCTATATAATAACTTTGTTTTCTCTCATCATTTCCAGGTAAGGAAGTGTCAAGATGGTCGAAGATGCTGAAGCTGGAGATCCTCAATAATATAAGGTACTGTACCTGCTCTGTCTTGTCACCTGTGGAGGCTGGAGATCATCAATAATATAAGGTACTGTACCTGCTCTGTCTTGTCACCTGTGGAGGCTGGAGATCATCAATAATATAAGGTACTGTACCTGCTCTGTCTTGTCACCTGTGGAGGCTGGAGATCATCAATAATATAAGGTACTGTACCTGCTCTGTCTTGTCACCTGTGGAGGCTGGAGATCATCAATAATATAAGGTACTGAACCTGCTCTGTCTTGTCACCTGTGGAGGCTGGAGATCATCAATAATATAAGGTACTGTACCTGCTCTGTCTTGTCACCTGTGGAGGCTGGAGATCATCAATAATATAAGGTACTGTACCTGCTCTGTCTTGTCACCTGTGGAGGCTGGAGATCATCAATAATATAAGGTACTGTACCTGCTCTGTCTTGTCACCTGTGGAGGCTGGAGATCATCAATAATATAAGGTACTGTACCTGCTCTGTCTTGTCACCTGTGGAGGCTGGAGATCATCAATAATATAAGGTACTGTACCTGCTCTGTCTTGTCACCTGTGGAGGCTGGAGATCATCAATAATATAAGGTACTGTACCTGCTCTGTCTTGTCACCTGTGGAGGCTGGAGATCATCAATAATATAAGGTACTGTACCTGCTCTGTCTTGTCACCTGTGGAGGCTGGAGATCATCAATAATATAAGGTACTGTACCTGCTCTGTCTTGTCACCTGTGGAGGCTGGAGATCATCAATAATATAAGGTACTGTACCTGCTCTGTCTTGTCACCTGTGGAGGCTGGAGATCATCAATAATATAAGGTACTGTACCTGCTCTGTCTTGTCACCTGTGGAGGCTGGAGATCATCAATAATATAAGGTACTGTACCTGCTCTGTCTTGTCACCTGTGGAGGCTGGAGATCATCAATAATATAAGGTACTGTACCTGCTCTGTCTTGTCACCTGTGGAGGCTGGAGATCATCAATAATATAAGGTACTGTACCTGCTCTGTCTTGTCACCTGTGGAGGCTGGAGATCATCAATAATATAAGGTACTGTACCTGCTCTGTCTTGTCACCTGTGGAGGCTGGAGATCATCAATAATATAAGGTACTGTACCTGCTCTGTCTTGTCACCTGTGGAGGCTGGAGATGCTGCAAGTGTGGGAGAGTATCCGGGAGATATCCGGGAGATAATTTTCTCATTTAGCAGGTAAACTGATGCACAAGACGATTCATAGGTCAAGATAGTTCATCATTTAGTGAGGTCTAACGACTTCCGGCAGCAATTTGGCGGCTGCTAAGATGAAATATTAACTGCCACAGTTGACATGATATCTTTTATCGCGCTCCTGTCTTGCAAGAAGTCTCAGAGTTAATAAAATTGAAGTATATTAAGTTTTATTGCAAATACGTGTGTAAGAAAGTGGTTATCTTTACTTGAAGAACATCACACAAAATCACTTTTAAACAATAAAAGGACAGATGATGTCTTAAAACATCTCTATACAGACTCATCACATCATTAAACATCACTACACTAACTCATCACATCATTAAACATCACTACACAGACTCATCACGTCATAAAACATCACTACACTAACTCATCACGTCATAAAACATCTTTACACTAACTCATCACGTCATAAAACATCTCTACACTAACTCATCACGTCATTAAACATCTCTACACTAACTCATCACGTCATAAAACATCTCTACACTAACTCATCACGTCATAAAACATCACTACACTAACTCATCACGTCATAAAACATCTCTACACTAACTCATCACGTCATTAAACATCACTACACTAACTCATCACGTCATTAAACATCTCTACACTAACTCATCACGTCATTAAACATCACTACACTAACTCATCACGTCATTAAACATCACTACACTAACTCATCACGTCATAAAACATCTCTACACCAACTCATCACGTCATTAAACATCACTACACTAACTCATCACGTCATAAAACATCTCTACACTATCTCATCACGTCATAAAACATCTCTACACTAACTCATCACGTCATAAAACATCACTACACTAACTCATCACGTCATTAAACATCACTACACTAACTCATCACGTCATTAAACATCACTACACTAACTCATCACGTCATTAAACATCACTACACTAACTCATCACGTCATAAAACATCACTACACTAACTCATCACGTCATTAAACATCTCTACACTAACTCATCACGTCATAAAACATCACTACACTAACTCATCACGTCATTAAACATCACTACACTAACTCATCACGTCATAAAACATCTCTACACTAACTCATCACGTCATAAAACATCTCTACACTAACTCATCACGTCATTAAACATCTCTACACTAACTCATCACGTCATTAAACATCACTACACTAACTCATCACGTCATTAAACATCACTACACTAACTCATCACGTCATAAAACATCACTACACTAACTCATCACATCATTAAACATCACTACACTAACTCATCACGTCATTAAACATCACTACACTAACTCATCACATCATTAAACATCACTACACTAACTCATCACGTCATAAAACATCACTACACTAACTCATCACGTCATAAAACATCTCAACACTAACTCATCACGTCATAAAACATCTCAACACAGACTCATCACGTCAATAAACATCACTACACTAACTCATCACGTCAATAAACATCACTACACTAACTCATCACGTCATTAAACATCACTACACTAACTCATCACGTCATTAAACATCACTACACTAACTCATCACGTCATTAAACATCACTACACTAACTCATCACGTCATTAAACATCACTACACTAACTCATCACGTCTACCTATTGCTACCTATACGTGGGGTCGGCGCCGCTAGCTGGCGCCACAATACGTGACCTGACGATGTCATTCTGTCCCCCCCCACCTCCCTGTCCCATCCCAAATCCTTATCCTGATCCTTTTGCAGTGTTATAGAGTCGTAACGGTTTAGCAGTTCTCCTGATAATTCTTGTCTTGTCTTCGTCACACAAAAGGCCGTATTTACCTCATCAGGAAATTAAACTCGAGATGTAATTAAGGATTTTTGGACCCGCTGCACTTTGTATTATAAGTGTCTTTGAAGTTCCAGGAATTCTTCTTTTTTATTGAATCAGCCCAATTGCTAATTTATTTTAATTATGAGAGATGGAAGTAATAATTGTATAATATAATTTTTATTTGCAAGAAAATAGCGTAGCAATAAAAATCATTTTCATTTACTAAATAATATATTCTAATAAATAAATTAAAAAAGTGAAAATATTTTCATGTGGTAAATAATATATCCTAATAAATTAAAAAAGTGAATATGGTTTGACTCTATTTTTAAACCCATTAATATAAACGATTGTCAAGAAAAACTAATTAATTTGTATTAGAGACTCACGAATCAATAAACAGAAGACACTTCAGGGTAAAAACAGTTGGATTGGATGGTACAGCAACGATGTCGTTTGTAGCAAATCCGTGTTCAATTCCCGATCACCCAAGTGGTTGGGCACCGTCCCCATTCCTCCGTCCTAATCAGATCCTTATATATTGTACTCGTTTTCATTCCAAAGAGCTATATATAGTTGAAATGGCTTAGTGCTATCTCCTGTTAATTACCCTACCCTCAGGGCAGCTTCGTGGGAAGCGGTTTAGGGCAGCTTCGTAGGGAAGCGGTCTAGCCCCTGGAAACACAAATCGAAACTGTCTCTATTTTCCGCTTGTTACAACTTGTAATAAAGTTGTTACATCTTGGCTTAACGTGTTCATGACGTATTAGAACGTTGTTACAACTTGCTATATTGGTTGTTATAACTGGTTAGGAAGTGTTAAAACTTGTTCGAACATTGTAGCAACGTCGTAGTTTCGGTGTGTGTGTGGCGGGGGGCAGCTTCGTAGGGAAGGGGTCTTCGTATCGAAGCGGTCTAGGGCAGCTTCGTAGGGAAGCTGCTCTAGGTAGGACGACCTCAGACAGCTGATATTCATGACTCCTAAGTCTCTGTGTCACAGTTTGATCTACTAACGACTATGTTATTTACACAGTGTGTAGCTTTGGTGTCTCTTTCCCAAATTATAAAGTTCGAGTTTCTCAATTTTAAAGTAGGGTTTAGATTTTGTTTTCTCTGGAATCTGGAGATTGTGTAAGTCTCTTTGGAGTTTATGTGATTCATCTTCGTGTCATCCTGTATACGCCCCAACCTTCCCTTCAGACTCCTACACCACTCACTCTCTCATTACTCTCCTCCCATCTGTGGTTCCCTATCTCCTTCTTCTTCTCCAACATTCTTCCTCTCTTCTCCACTCTCTTCTTTCGTCTTTACAAATATTCTTCCTTTTTCTCTTCCTATCTCTCCCTGAGTTTCTCTCTCTCTCTCTCCCTGAGTTTCTCTCTCTCTCTCTCCCTGAGTTTCTCTCTCTCTCTCTCTCTCTCTCTCTCTCTCTCTCTCTCTCTCTCTCTCTCTCTCTCTCTCTCTCTCTCTCTCTCTCTCTCTCTCTCTCTCTCTCTCTCTCTTTCTTTCATTGTTTCTCTGCCTTTCTTTATCATTCTGTATCTATCATCTATTTATCTGTCTCAGAAAACGCAACATTACGAAAAGATGAGAAATCGCAGAGGACAGATGAAAGGACACATATTTCTACAAGGTAGGCAATGTGGCCGACCCCGACAAGCCTATGAGATGTCCCATACCACTCAAGTGTCATGTTGAAAAGTTGATTGAAAACACCCCCCAAGTTCCTGGCCTCCCCAACCTTGAATAAACAGATAGACAATCACTTATCTCTTAATAGATATTACATATTAGATTAAACTTTAAATTGTGGGCATAAATGTATTCTAGTATGGATATGTATATACATATTGCGAAAGTATACATGTATGGGAGATAGCGTACAGGGGAATACTTGACGAATAAACAAGAATGAGAGAATGTAAGAGAGTTTGGGGCACAAGTCTGACATTATGAGAATAGACCATCCTCTCTTCCTCCTCTCCTCTTCCTTCTCTTGACTTTCTTTCCCGTTTCCTCCCCTTCTACTCTTTTCTATTGCCTCCTCTGGCACTTCCTCCCAGCGCGGTAAGAGGATACATTCCCAAGATTTAGTGGAGCCAAGATGCGGGTGAGCGCAGAGTTGGCGGAAGCCAGGATGGTCGAGGGAGGGTAGGGAGGGAAGGTAGGGTAGATGGAAGGGGAGTGGAGGGCAGGGGATTGGAGGGAAGGTAGGGTGGAGGCCAGGGAAGGGAACCCACATAGACTAGAAGTGACTGGCTGTCTGAGCAACCCGTCCTCTTAAAAATAACGTCACTTTTTGCTCGTATGCGCGGCACTATGGCTAAATTTGGACGTAATTTGAAATGAAATCGACTCACAAAAGTGCAACCCGTTCTCGCAAATTTAATAAGTCAATATTGACTTATTAAATATGTGCATAGGTGACATACTTAACATAATAGATACCCTTAAAAAGATTCATAGAAAACACCGACCTTACCTAACCTTGTTAGTATCTTAAGATAAGCATCTTATTGCTTCGTAATTACAATTATTACCTAACCTATAATAGGTATAGGTTAAGTAATAATTGTAATTACGAAGCAATAAGATGCTTATCTTAAGATACTAACAAGGTTAGGTAAGGTCGGTGTTTTCTATGAATCTTTTTAAGGGTATCTATTATGTTAAGTATGTCACCTATGCACGTAGTTAATAAGTCAATATTGACTTTACGAATTTGCGAGAACGGGTTGCAAAAGTGACGTTCTGTTCCGTTTTCTATTTGAGTCATCCGGCGTACGCGCAGAGGTTAGAAGAGGACACTTTAAATTAACGTTTTTCATAACGTTTTGAAACTTTATGAGAATTTCCTGCCCACCTAACCTATCAGAGGACCCTTAACTTACTGTTGTTGAAAAAAAAAATCCCAAATTTATTTTCATTTTTTTTTTTCATTTTCAAATTACGTCCAAATTCGGCCATACGGACAAACGGCCAAAAGCGACGTTCTTTTTAAGAGGACAGGTTGCTCTAAGTAAGGGAGAGAGGGAGGTAACGAATCACCAAATATTCACAGATAACAAGGCAATTAGATTTAAGAAAGAACCTTGAAATACTTAATAATAAAAACCTCCCCAATCGCGTCAAAATTCCATGAAGATGTTTTTTAAAAATATCCCTAAACAAAATCATCTGAAAGAAAGCCAAATAAAAAAAAAATGAATTAAGAAAGGGTAAGTTTATCTTGTGACAACAATTGATCAAACTAGTAAGAACAGTTGAAAATAAGCATGAAAAGCTAAAAATTATTAGGCATATTTCAGATATATTAAAAAAAGAATATTGTGTAGACTAGGTCACTGATATGTGAGATCGGTCGAACAACTGATATTGACAAAGAAATGTGTATTCTAAATATGTATTTAGTTTCTGTATTTACTAGAAAAAGAACTTGGAATTATATCCACAGCTGAATAAATCTGCGTTATTGACCAGAATTTGGTTACTTAGTTAGGTATTAAATTAAAATGTTAGAATTAAATTAAATTAAATTAAAATTAATTAAATGTTAGGTATTAAATTGGTCCCCAGGACAGGAATAAGTATTTACCAGGATACTATGAGAATATGAAGATGAGTATAATGATCCTTTTATCATGTGTTTATACGATTGTTTCAAGCGCGGGTTGGACAAGTATATGAGTGGGATTGAGTGGTTATAGATAGGAGCTGCCTCGTATGGGCCAATAGGCCTTCTGCAGTTACCTTTGTTCTTATGTTCTTATGAGTATTTAATAAATCATTTGAGTGCAGCAGAGTGAATTCCTGTATCATGGAAGGTTGCAAATCTGGTGCCCATTCTGAAGAAGGGAAGATAGATCAAATTCATCTAGCTAACGGCCAATTAGCGTGACATATACTGCATGAAAATCTCTCGAATCACTGATCGCAAAAGCAATGTTTTATCATCTTGAAAAAAACATAGATTAATATAGAAATCACAACCACTCCTGTTTATCACATATACTTTCGCTCATTTCCAGTATTTCTCAAGCAGTTGACAGTAGAAACTTTTGTGACACTGAATACCTGGACCTCAGACTTTTACAAACAGATAAAGGAAAAATAAAACATGGAAAAAAACTTCATTGAAAGGATGAGGGAAGAGAAACAAACCCAGTTTGTTTCTGTTTCTTGAAACTACACCATAGTTCTATGGTGAAAGTAAGTAAAGATAGAAATATAAATATGGACATGCATAACAGGTCTTCCATTTGCAAACATGACACTAATTTATTTGCTGTTTCAATGCTTGATACAGTGTCTCACTTAAAGTTTATTAGCAAGGTCGAGGAACTTGGTATTAAGAGAAAGGCTTGAAGGACTGACAGAAGAAGCTGTGAGGATGACATGTAAACAGGAAAATTTATTTTATTAAATTTTATGACATGTAAACAGAAAATTTAATGGGTGTGGCCCAAGAGGACTTTATTGGTGATTCAGAATGTAAAACAATGACCTATATACCTAGGATTGACAGCAACCTAGGATTAGTATTGACCTAGGATTCTCAATGATTAGGAACGACAGTAAGCTCAGATTATCAGTGACTTAGGATTGTTAATATTCCAGGATTGACACTGATCTTAGATTAGGATAGTAAAAGGATAGAATGGCCTAGGCTAGCCAAAGAACTAGGATTGTTTGGTACTTAGGATTGTTAGTAATCTAGGATTGATTATGACGTATGATTATCAGTGAGCTAGGATTGGCAGTGACTTAGGATTGACAGTGACCATTGGCGATAAAATGCTGATTAATGGTTAGGTTAGTTTGGTCCCGTTCCTACACCTCAGCCTCATATCCCAGCTCCTTGTCCTCATATCCCAGCTCCTAGTCCTCATATCCCAGCTCCTTGTCCTCATATCCCAGTTCCTTGTCCTCATATCCCAGCTCCTTGTCCTCATGTCCCAGTTTCTTGTCCTCATATCCCAGTTCCTTGTCCTCATATCCCAGGTCCTTGTCCTCATATCTCAGCTCCTTGTCCTCATATCCCAGCTCCTTGTCCTCATATCCCAGTTCCTTGTCCTCATATCTCAACTCCTTGTCCTCATATCCCAGGACCTTGTCCTCATATCCCAGCTCCTTGTCCTCATATCCCAGCTCCTTGTCCTCATATCCCAGCTCCTTGTCCTCATATCCCAGCTCCTTGTCCTCATATCCCAGGTCAATGTCCATTACATTCTCTTCGTTTCTCTTCTAAGTGCAGTGTAGTCACATTGGCTTAGCGCTTTCACCTGATAAGTGCTTTGCCCTTTCTCCTCACCCCTTCCATCAGTCCGCCTCCACTAATCACCCCTTTCGTCCGTTCTTTTCTACTGCTTTATTCCCCTTTTCGTCAGTCTTATTCTCTGCTACACTATCTCCCATTCTCCTTTATCCATGTCCGTTATTCCACCTTTTCAGTCTCTTATCTTCTGTTTTATCCTCTTACGTTCCTTCCCTTCCCTTCCTTTCTTCCTTCCTTTAGATCGAATCTTTCCCATTTCTCCAAATTCCGTCTTTCATCCCTTGCTATTCTGCCCATCTTTATTTCTCTCTCTTTCCCATCTCATGTTTATTCTTTAGCACTTTCCCTACTACGTGAGGAATGTGAGGAGGTGACAGGAGGGAGGCACCCAAATAGGTGACAGGGACGGGGACACCTAGACAGGTGACAGGTGACAGGGACGGGGACACCAAGACAGGTGACAGAGAGGGGGACACCCCAGACAGGTGACAGAGAGGGTGACACCCCAGACAGGTGACAGAGAGGGGGACACCCCAAGACAGGTGACAGGCACGAGGCCACCCCCAGACAGAAAATGGGTGAGGGGGTTGAAGAAGGGAATTGGAATGCAAGTTAAGGAAAGAGATGTCGATCAAAATGTAATAAAGTCACTCATGATAAGGTCTTCAGAGGCATTGTGAAGTTTAAATGAAATTTCAAGACTCGAGACTCACACAGTCTTGAATGCCGCTTCCGGAAACAAAAAAATACAGATGCATAATTTACTCGAGTGTAAAAAAAAGAAATTATCAATACGAACGAAGGAAGTGAAGGAGAGAAGCAAATATAGAAAGACTAATTAAAAAATGGAACTAATATACTCAAGATGATTGGTTAAAACTGAAGCTTGAGATGTAGCAAAGATATCGTTGGATATAGATCAAAACAATGCAATTAGCATACAATTTTCCACATACAACAGCTTCAAACGTAGATATAACAGAGCCCAATAGGCTTTTGAACCTATATACCAATTAATTAAGAGTTTTGAAAGGTGGATCAAAGAATCGTGGCTCACCCCTCCGATAAAAGTAGGTCAGAACAAATATCTTGAGGTTATCTTGAGATGATTTCGGGGCTTTAGTGTCCCCGCGGCCCGGTCCTCGACCAGTCCTCCACCCCCAGGAAGCAGCCCGTGACAGTTGACTAATACCCAGGTACCTATTTTACTGCTAGGTAACAGGGGCATAGGGTGAAAGAAACTTGGCTCATTTGTTTCTGCCTCGTGCGGGAATCGAACCCGCGCCGCAGAATTACGAGTCCTGCGCGCTATCCACCAGGCTACGAGGCCCCCTAAAACTACATCAAACTCCCTTCATGCACAAGCAAGGTGAACCCTGCGGGCATTGCCATAAAAGAATTTCTTAGACACGAAGAGAATATTAAACTTGAGGATTGATGGTCGTCAACACACTTCGAATAGGAGTCTTCGAGCTATCCAAGGCTCGGGGGAACTTTGCGATCCTTGAACAAATCCACAAGGGCCGTGACGAGGATTCGAACCTGCGTCTGAGAGCATCCCAGACACTGCCTTAATCGACTGAGCTACGACAGGGTATAAGAATTGCAATAATGTTCATTGTTCATTTGATGCTATTGTGATTTCTGTGTGTTTGCGATCCTTGTCGTCCTACAAAGAACGTCGCTTTTCGCAAACCAGAAAGCACTTTCGAAACCTGTACATCTTTCCTCAATCCTGGTGGCTTAGAGTACATTTATTAAAGGGTTTATAAGTCCCGAAGTCCTATGAGGTTGTTTATAATAATAATAACTTCGGGTTGTGAAGATTCCAAACTATTAAATGGTTTAATAAATGTAAATGATATCGCACCTTATCCTTCCCTATCCACCCACACTCTCGCACCCTATCCTTCCCTATCCATCTACACACTTGCACCTTATCCTTCCTTATCCACCCACACACTTGCACCTTATCCTCCCATATCCACCCACACTCTCGCACCCTATCCTTCCTTATCCACCCACACACTCGCACCTTATCCTCCCATATCCACCCACACTCTCGCACCCTATCCTTCCCTATCCACCTACACACTTGCACCTTATCCTTCCCTATCCACCTACACACTTGCACCTTATCCTTCCCTCTCCACCCACACACTTCCACCTTATCCTTCCCTATCCACCCACACACTTGCACCTTATCCTTCCCTCTCCACCCACACACTTGCACCTTATCCTTCCCTATCCACCCACACACTTGCACCTTATCCTTCCCTATCCACCCACACACTTGCACCTTATCCTTCCCTATCCACCCCCACACTCTCGATGTCGTAGACAAAACATAACTGAATTATTAATTCATGAAAAAGATAGAGTCTACTAACTACTTACGATTGTAAGACGAACGAGAGATCTCGTTTAGGAACGAGAGACCTCGATACGGAACGAGAGTCCTCGATACGGAACGAGAGACCGCATTTAGGAACGAGAGACCTCGATACGGAACGAGAGTCCTCGATACGGAACGAGAGACCTCATTTAGGAACGAGAGACCTCATTTAGGAACGAGGAACACAATCTAGGGAATGCGAGGAACAAGGTACGATAATAAAGTGGAGTAAGAGAGGGAAACGCAGCTCATCAATAGATAAATGCTCGTGGAACTCATCCAGAGAGATAACAAGGAAAGCTGATGAGATTACTTGACACAAGAGGACAATGAGGAGGAAGAGAAGGAGAAAGAGAATGAAACAATGGCAAAGACAGGGCACGGGGTGTAGGGAATCAGGTGGCATAGTTGAACAAGGAAATAATGGGTTGACCAGCTTAATAGTGCAACACAGAGTACCACTGAGGTAGATTGCAGAGCTGCATAGGCTAACGAAGCAGGAACGTACTCTGCGACCCCCTATCAAGCACGGAAATGCAACCACACGAACAAATCTTCATCGGGGACAACAAAAACAGCCCAATTGTGACCGGTAGCATAATAGTCATGTACACAAATGCAGATGGAATTGCAAATAAAGGAGTAGATGACTTGATAATGGTCCAGGACGGACCGAAACGTCGTCGCTTCTCCATCTTCTAAGGTGCGGTTTGGTCATGATATTTTCAGCCACGTTATTGTGACTCATTGTCTGCACAGAAGAAGAGATTTAGGGAACAGAGAGACAGAAGCACAGACGAACATGATCGCGATATCGGAAACAAAACTGTCAGGTGTTAGAGGAAATTGCAATTTTCCCCACGAGAGTATCAAGTAAAATGGAGCGATATGCTGCACAGTGCCTCCATCCACAACGTTTGGCTAGATTCGACAGTGAATATGATCGTTAGAAGAAACTGAAATGCAACAGTTGCAAAAAGGCAGACAGACGAGGACATTATGAACTAAACCTCACTCCTGTGCAGGCGAGGAGTCACAATAACGTGGCTGAAATATGTTGACCAGACCACACACTAGAAGGTGACGGGACGACGACGTTTCGGTCCGTCCTGGACCATTCTCGATCCGTCCTGGACCATTCTCGATCCGTTCTGGACCATTCTCGATCCGTCCTGGACCATTCTCGATCCG
>NC_091203.1:27226827-27296827 GCF_040958095.1 Procambarus clarkii | reverse complement strand
AGAGAGAGAGAGAGAGAGAGAGAGAGTAAGAGAGAGCGAGAGAGTGAGAGAGAGAGAGAGAGAAAGAGAGAGTGAGAGAGAGTTGCTACGCATTGCGAGAGATACAGATATATATATATATATATATATATATATATATATATATATATATATATATATATATAATATATATATTATATATATATATATATATATAGAGAGAGAGAGAGAGTTTCTACGCATTTCTAGAGAGAGAGAGAGATAGAGAGAGAGAGAGCGAGAGAGAGAGAGAGAGAGAGACAGAGAGAGAAGAGAGAGAGAGAGAGAGAGAGGAGAGAGAGAGAGAGAGAGAGAGAGAGAGAGAGAGAGAGAGAGAGAGAGAGAAGAGAGAGAGGACTGAGAGAGAGAGAGACCTGAGAGAGAGAGAGAGAGAGAGAAGAGAGAGAGAGAGAGAGAGAGAGAGAGAGAGAGAGAGAGAGAGAGAGAGAGAGAGAGAGAGAGAGAGAGAGTCAAGAGAGAGTTTAGTGCCATATTTCTCCACTATCAGTAGGGTGCCAGTTCCCTGGCACTCATTGATCCTGGTACGGTGCCAATCACCTTCTGTTGCTCCTTCCTAATCCTCCTCTTCCTCCCTCATCTTCTTCTTCTCCCTTCTCCTCCTCTCCCTTATCCATCCTCCCCAGATTATATAATTCCTGATTCTAAGTTCACACGCATTTCCCCCCCTTGATTCTTCGAGTAATTGTTCTTTGTTCCAATCGATTAACGCCGATTGTTCTCTGCTCGTTATCGTCGTTCTTCTTGTGTTCTCATTTCATCCTCCTTCTCTTCCCCTATTCCTTCCTCGTCTCCTTCGTTGCAAATCATATCTTAGATGATGATCGTCGTGGATTTTCATCCTATCATCACTTCCCCTCTCTCTGCTTCTTCCCTTTATCAGTTATTGCTGCCTCTGCTATCTTCATTATTTTTGTCTCTGCTAAGTTCACATTGTTATATATTATAACGTCCGTTGTAACCGTTGTAACCGTTGTAACCGTTGTAACCGTTGCAACCGTTGCAACCGTTGGAACCGTTGTGTCCGTTGATTGTGGTTCATAGACATGATTTAGTGTTCCCGTTGTTAGTAATACTGATGGCTTTTGTTGGACATGCTTTAGTGTTCCCGTTGTTAGTAATACTGATGGCTTTTGTTGGACATGCTTTAGTGTTCCCGTTGTTAGTAATACTGATGGCTTTTGTTGGACATGCTTTAGTGTTCCCGTTGTTAGTAATACTGATGGCTTTTGTTGGACATGCTTTAGTGTTCCCGTTGTTAGTAATACTGATGGCTTTTGTTGCTATTTTATTGCAAAATGGATTACAACATCCATAGCATGTTGTTCTACTGTTATTAAGCAGTTCCTTATCTTCTTTGTCATTGCATTCTAGGATTTTGTGTGTCGCAATCATGTCTCCTGTTTGCCATCTCTTATGAAAAATTTTCACTTATAGTTTCCTGAATTTTTTCCTCGTGCTTTAACCTCAGTTCTGAGAGCAGTTTCGTAGGGTAATTTTGAACGTACTCGAGGCTTATCTCCTGTTATTTTGGGTATTGGCTGTATGCTGGAGCTGCAGACTCCAATACTGGTCTCACGTAGGTTATGAGTAGTGACTTATAATTCCTTCAGAGGTACCGATAAGTACCTCTGGAGATAGTCTTGTGTTGTGTCAAATGTCTAAGGGTTCTCTCACTCTCTAACAGACTCTCATCTCCTTGCAGTTACTTGGGTTAAAGTCTAGCAGCCATCACTCAACTCCGTCAGGTTGTTTATGATGCCTTGTAACATTTTGCATTCTTGTTTGTCTTAATTATTCTTAGGAGTTCTGCGTCGTCCGCGAACATCGACATTTTGGAGTGTACTTCCTCGATCATGTCATAAAGGCATTTCGGTCCGTCCTGGACCATTCTCAATTGACTTGAGAATGGTCCAGGACGGACCGAAACGTCATCGTCCCTTCACCTTCTAGTGTGTGGTCTGGTCAACATCAGCCACGTTATTGGTGACTCCTCGTCTGTTTTTGTAAGGAATTTGCACCAAGTGTTCCGCACTTCATATCGATACTACATTATACGTAGTTTTATTACCGGTGTTGGTATATATGTATATGTATATGTATATGTATATGTATATGTATATGTATATGTATATGTATATGTATATGTAATGCCAACTCTGTAATGCCTTTATTCTCTTTACGAACCTCACAAGTTGAAATCCACTGAGTCAGGAGTCATTTCACTAGTCAATCGGTGGCTTCAAAAATGGGGGTCGAAGAGCTAGCACTCGACCTTGCAGGCACAAATCGGTGAGTACAGTTAGGTGAGTACCCACACGAATATCTGTATAAACCCGTATTAATACCTTTAACACGTATGTATCATGTATTTCCCCACCAATGAAATACAATGCAGACGCCCATACATGCAAATTGAAAAGTAAATCTTATTCCAGAAGAGGTGGCTTGAGGCCTTGTATACAATACACCGAATATCGGGGTTTGGGTGTGTATGAACGGTACTGATGTATGTTCAGTATGATGGTCATACAGGATCCCGCTTTTGAGGCCCAGGAACATTTGTATGAAAATGTTGCAAGAGATATTTGCATGGAAATGGTGGTAGGCAGAGTTGTTATGTATTTACATAGGTATTATCGTGTGTGTGTGTGTGTGTGTGTGTGTGTGTGCGTGTGTGTGTACTCACCTATATGTACTCACCTATATGTGCTTGCAGGATCGAGCATTGACTCTTGGATCCCGCCTTTCTAGCTATCGGTTGCTTACAGCAATGACTCCTGTCCCATTTCCCTATCATACCTAGTTTTAAAGTATGAATAGTATTTGCTTCCACAACCTGTTCCCCAAGCACACCTGTGTGTGTGTGTGTGTGTGTGTGTGTGTGTGTGTGTGTGTGTGTACTCACCTAGTTGTGCTTGCGGGGGTTGAGCTCTGGCTCTTTGGTCCCGCCTCTCAACCGTCAATCAACAGGTGTACAGGTTCCTCTGTGTGTGTGTGTGTGTGTGTGTGTGTGTGTGTGTGTGTGTGTGTGTGTGTGTGTGTGTGTGTGTGTGTGTGTGTGTGTGTGTGTGTGTGTGTGTGTATGTTTGCAACAAACTACGCACCCAAACAAGCCAGAAGAGCCGTGTAAGTTATTGTGTGCACTGCGTGGATACTCAACACTCTCTCACGCTATAAATCCAGACTAGAACTTGAAAAAAATATATTATAAACAAGGAAGTCATTAGGAGGTTATCCGTCCGTCCTTGCATAACGTCCTGGATCATTATCAAGTCGTGGGATAGTGATCCAGGACCATTTCGGTCCAGGAGTGACCGAAATGTTGTCCTGTTTTCCTTTTCTGGTGTGTGGCTTCGTCATCATATCTTCAGCTACGTTATTGTGACTTATAAGTCTGTGGACTTGTATTCTGATGCCCCAAAACCACCATACTCAGCCGCGTGTGGGTACTGTTTGTGTGTGTGTGTGTGTGTGTGTGTGTGTGTGTGTGTGTGTGTGTGTGTGTATGTGTGTGTGTGTGTGTGTGTGTGTGTGTGTGTGTGTGTGTGTGTGTGTGTGTGTGTGTGTGTGTGAGTGTGTATACCGGCCTCAAACACCAAACACCAAGGCAAACTTACTACCAGCAACCACCTCAAAGTCGATTCACAATGTCCTGAAGCCACAAACACGAATTAAAACACCTGACGTTTGCAATCAAACATTAGAGAATAATATAAGATATACCAACGACAATTTCAATACACTTACAATCGAGTAAAACAAATTATTGAAATAGGTAAACTCCAAAATGACAGCGTTCGAAACATTGCGAAGGTCTTGAAGCCTAGAGTTTGGAACTTTACAAATCTCTTAGAAGTCTAGAGTTTGGAACAATACGAAACTCTTGAAGCCTAGAATTCAAAACATTGGAAAACTCTTGAAGCCTAGAGTTCGAAACATTGTGAAACTCTTGAAGCTTAGAATTCGAAACTTTGTGAAACTCTTGAAGCCTAGAATTCAAAATATTGAAAAATTCTTGAAGCCTAGAGTTCGAAACATTGTGAAACTCTTGAAGCCTAGAGTTCGAAACTTTGTGTAACTCTTGTAGCCAAGAATTGAAAGCATTATGAAACTCTTGAAGCCTAGAGTTCGAAACTTTGTGTAACTCTTGTAGCCAAGAATTCAAAGCATCATGAAAGTCTTGAAGCCTAGAATTCGAAACATTACGAAACTGTTTTGAAGCCTAGAGTTCGGAAGAAAATGAAACTCTCATCAAAAACCCCCTTTAAACCTGCAAGCATTTTCAACACTAGATCTTTTCAATGCCACAAAAGCTAGCCCTCACACCCCAGTGAGCGCTTGAGTGAGGAGTTGGCTAACAGCGCCTCGCTGTAAAAGGGTAAATCTTCTGTACAAATTACCTAAGCGCCACCATCTTTGCAGGAAAACCAGAATTAATATTTGATGCTGGTTTATGTCTTTGTGCAACAAGGTCCCAGGATGCCGTCAGCTAAGTTGTCCTCTGTAGGTTTTCTTTGCAACGTTTTTCTTGCATTTTCTTGCAATATAACATTTTCTGTGCTACTTAGGGCAGGTTACTTGAAGCATGTTGGTACAGACTTGGAGAGTAATGTCTTAGCTTTATTTTTTTTGTTGCTTTTCAACTGCATATTTAATTCTAGCTTTTCTTGCTTTGATAGAGCTTGTAGGATCTTGCTTTAGCTCCTGGACCCCCGGTTTTCTTACCGCTGGTTGTCTGATGCATTGACTCCTGATCTATTTCTCTATCATACTTGCTTTTAAAGTTGTGAATAGAGTTTGTCTCTATAACCTGCTCCTTTAGGTCATTCCATTTACTCACTACCTTTACGTTAAAAATAATATTTCTAACATCTTTTTGACACATTTAAGTCCCAAGCCTCCATCTGTACCCAATTGTTATAATAGTATTCATTGTAAAATTTTCCTGTCTTTCCATTGTCAATCCCATCTAAGTATTTTATACGTCTGTATCATGTCCCCACCTCTCCCTCTTCCTTTCTAGCGTTTCCAGATCTAGTTCCTTTAGTCTGTCTTCTGGTAGAAGTTTGATTATTTAGTAAGATGAGCTTACCGGTTGGGTCTAGGTATCCATTATCTGTTTGTCTCTCTGTGCCTTGACATAGCATATAGTTTACAGTCAAATATCAACCACAGTCTTGATCTTGAGTTATCGGTGCTATCATTGGCTACCAGTGCTGCTGCGACATCGAATTGGGGTGATCTTAAAGCCCGCGTAGATGTCTCCAAATGATTGGCTCAGTCTTAAATAATCTCAATCCCGCCACACACACACACACACACACACACACACACACACACACACACACACACACACACACACACACACACACACACGACGAAACGTTATAACGAGATATAACAACTTGAATTACGTTAAGTTGTAACAAGGGAATCATAAGGATAGTTATGTTGTGTGTTTGCAGAGTTAAGTTGACTGAGGCAGTCTTGACCTCAGAGACTGTCTTCATATTGATTTCTACTGGCAAGCAACGTATATATTTGACAGTCTTGGCCTATTACCTAAAATCAACCAACTATTTTCATTAACTGGACGAGACTATAATTCCTTCAGATGGTACTGAGAACTTAGTATTTTTCCTATATAAATTAGCATAAAATACGACAGGTAAATATAATATATATATATATATATATATATATTATTAAATATGACCGAAAAAGTAAGATTAATAATTCTAACACGAATTTTCTCAATTTTCTTCATTGGAGAAGCCGTTATTGACTAGGACCTGCCTTACCCTACAGAGTTCTTGAAGAACTCTGTAGGGTAAGGCAGGTCCTAGTCAATAACGGCTTCTCCAATGGTTTCATCGAAGACATCATAAGAAGGAAAGTGAAAAGCCATGCAACCTCTGAAGAGACAACTAACACAACACCTATACCCCCTATTAGACTATTTTACAGGAACTTCTTTTCCACAGCTCATAAAACGGAGGAAAGGGTCCTGAAAGATATTGTTAATAGAAACGTTATCCCTACAGACAAAAATCAGAGGATACAACTGACGATTTACTATAAAACCAGAAAAAACGGCCAGCCTACTCATGAGAAACTCTCCAGACACAAAACAGAACGCTTTAAAAGAGACTAATGTCGTCTATGCCTTCAAATGCCCACTTGGGGACTGTAAGCTCCAAAAAACCCAGTATATAGGCAAGACAACAACATCTCTTTCTAGGCGTTTAACGATGCATAAGCAACAGGGCTCCATTAAGGAACATATAATCTCTTCCATAACCAAACCATCGCCAGAGAAATCCTAGTAAACAACACAGAAATCATCGATAGATACAGCGATAGCAGGCGGCTTGACGTTTGCGAGGCACTACACATCAAGAAGTCAACACCAGCAATCAACAGCCAATTATTGCACAACTATATTCTACCCACCTCAAGACTCCGCTCCAATATAGAAGCATCAAGAAATATGGACCAATAGGCTTTCTAAAAACACTTCTATTCAATACCCATTGTTTCTGTTCTGTCTTGTGTTGATACTTTTAATACCCTATTAATATCCCCTCCTGTTCTGTCTTGTGTTAATGCCACATCACCCTTACCACCTCACTCAAATGTAGATATAAAATCAGAGATACGTTCTAATCAGTTGTGTATTTGTGAAGTCTTTGAAAATGTAATAAGTTTTACGAAACGCGCCCGTGTCGCGTCAGACTAGAAATAAAAATGAATTTTGGAGAAGTGATTTTTGATTTACCTCCAACAGTGAAGCGTAATGTACGAAAGATTGAGAAAATTCGTGTTAGAATTATTAATCTTACTTTTTCGGTCATATTTAATAATATATATATATATATATATATATATATATATATATATATATATATATATATATATATATATATATATATATATATATATATATATATATATATATATATATATATCTCGAACATGTCTCCATCGTGTTTGTGTTAAATTTGCGTTAAAATTAGCATAAATTAGTATAACATCAGCATAATTTTTTAATTAAATTCTAAATTAACATAATTAGCATAAATTAACATAAAATTGTGACAAATTTGCATATGCGAAATAAGTCAAAAGACGTCTAAATATCTTTACTGCTTTGAATGTAAGTTGGTAAAGGTGAAGTGACTTAGTTAAAGTCTCAGAGAAGACAAACTACACGACAGCCTTCACAACTTAGAAGACAAAGTTGGCCAAAGTTAGGGACACTGAAACTAAACTTTAATTCCACTTGCTCGGCAATTAACAGAAAAACTCGCAGTGGGTGTACACTTATGTGTGTGTATATTTATACGTACACACGGGTGTATGCTGTGTGTGTGTGTGTGTATACGTACACACGGGTGTATGCTGGGTTGTGTGTGTATATTATACGTACACACGGGTGTGCACTAGTGTGTGTGTACATTTATACGTACATACGGACGTGCACTGGTGTGTGTGCACATTCATAAGTACATACGGGCGTGAAATGTGCGTGTACATGGACGCACGCTTTCGTACACACTTGTAACTAGACTCGATTGTACACTTCTGTGTACTAATACGTCTGCCTCCAGCCACTGGGCTGGACGGTAGAACGACGGTCTCGCTTCATGCAGGTCGGCGTTCAATCCTCCGACCGTCCACAAGTGGTTGGGCACCATTCCTTTTCCACCCCGTCCTGTCCCAAATCCTTATCCTAACCCCTTCCCAGTGCTATATAGTCGAAATGGCTTGGCGCTTTCCCCTGATAGTTCCCCTCTGGGTATACAGTTGTGTGTACACTTAACTGTGTGTGTTGGCACTTGTTTGTACACAGACACATATTGTCTGTGACACTATGTAGACATAGATATAAACAGGCAAGAGTGAAAGGTGTTCCAGTGGATAAGGGAGTATCTAAGCAACAGGAAACAGCGAGTAACTGTGAGGGGGGGAAGCATCAGAGTGGCGAGATGTCACCAGCGGAGTCCCACAGGGCTCTGTACTTGGACCCATCCTGTTTCTAATATATGTAAACGATCTTCCGGAGGGTATAGACTCATTCCTCTCAATGGTTTGCTGATGATGCAAAAATTATGAGAAGAATCAAGACAAATGAAGATAGACAGAGGCTACAGGACGACCTGGACAAACTGGAGGAATGGTCTAGAAAGTGGCTACTAAAGTTTAACTCAGGAAAGTGTAACGTAATGGAATTAGGCGAAGGGAGTAGAAGGCTGAACCTAAAGTATCATTTGGGAGGTAAAATCCTCGAAGAGTTAAATAAAGAAAAAAGATCTGGGGGTTGATATCACACCGAACCTGTCCACAGAGGCCGACATCAAAAGGATATCATCAGCGGCGTATACTAGACTGGCCAACATAAGAACTGCCTTTAGAAACTTGTGTAAGGAATCATTCAGAACCTTGTATACCACTTATGCCAGACGTTTCCTAGAGTATGCAGCTCCAGCCTGAATTCTATACCAAGTTAAACACATGACAAAATCAGAGAAGATTCAGAGGTATGCCACCAGACTAGTCACAGAACTGTGAGGTATGAGCTACAAGGAAAGGCTACGGGATCTAAAACTCACGTCCCTGGAAAACAGAAGAGTAAGGGGAGACATGATAACTACCTACAAAATTCTCAGGGGAATTGACAAGGTGGACAAAGACAAACTATTTAGCACGGGTGGGACACGAACAAGGGGACACAGGCGGAAACTTAGTACCCAG
Source organism: Procambarus clarkii (assembly GCF_040958095.1). Lineage (NCBI taxonomy): Eukaryota > Metazoa > Arthropoda > Malacostraca > Decapoda > Cambaridae > Procambarus > Procambarus clarkii. The sequence goes on along the minus strand of NC_091203.1, from coordinate 27,288,034 downwards.
ATGAGCCACAGAGACGTTAGAAAGAATTGTTTCAGTGTCAGAGAAGTTAACAAATGGAATGCATTAATCAGTGATGTGGTGGAGGCTGACTCCATACACAGTTTCAAATGTAGATATGATAGAGCCCAGTAGGCTCAGGAATCTGTACATCAGTTGATTGGCAGTTGAGAGGCGGGACCAAAGAGCCAGAGCTCAACCCCCACAAGCACAACTGGGTGAGTACACACACACACACACACACACACACACACACACACACACACACACACACACACACACACACACACACACACACACACACACACATACACACACACACACACACTCACACACACACACACACACACACACACACACATACACACACACACACACACACACACACACACACACACACACACACACATACACACACACACACACACACACACACACACACACACACACACACACACACACACACACACACACATACACACACACACTCACACACACACACACACACACACACACACACACACACACACACACACACACACACACACACACACACACACACACACACACACACACACACAGCTTACCCCAGCTAACTTTATTGCCAAAGTCTCCAGCCCCCGCATGACCGGACACCAAAACTCATTCCGGACAGCGTGTGTGCGTGCGTGTGTGCGTGCGTTTACGAGGAGCTCGTCTTTAGTTATGGGCTTGTGAGCCGTGTGTGTGTGTGTGTCGTGCCGGTGATGTTCCTCTGGACCAGCAACACATTTCCCTCTAAGAAGATTTCCAACTTAATATCTTGTTTCTCTAACAGCTTGTAGCATAGTTTGTGTGTGTGTGTGTGTGTGTGTGTGTGTGTGTGTTGTGTGTGTGTGTGTGTGTGTGTGTGTGTGTGTGTGTGTGTGTGTGTACTCACCTAGCTCACCTAGTTGTACTCACCTAGTTGTGTTTGCGGGGGTTGAGCTCTGGCTCTTTGGTCCCGCCTCTCAACCGTCAATCAACAGGTGTACAGGTTCCTGAGCCTATCGGGCTCTGTCATATCTACACTTGAAACTGTGTATGGAGTCAGCCTCCACCACATCACCCCCTAATGCATTCCATTTGTCAACCACTCTGACACTGTGTGTGTGTGTGTGTGTGTGTGTGTGTGTGTGTGTGTGTGTGTGTGTGTGTGTGTGTGTGTGTGTGTGTACTCACCTATTTGTCACTCTGCAGGATCGAGCTCTAGCTCTTTGACCCCTATCTTATAGCCGATGGTTGTCTAATGCACTAACTCCTGGCCTATTTCCCTATCATACCTGCTTTTAAAGTTATGAAAATAGTTTGCCTCTACAATCTGCTCCGTTAGGCTATTCCATTTACCCATTACCCTTACGCTAAATGAAAACTTTCTAACATCTCTATGGCACATCTGACTCCAAATATTGCCAAAGTGTGGCAATGGGAGAACCGGTTTAGGGGAGCCGGTCGGCTGAGCGGACAGCACGCTGGACTTGTGATCCTGTGGTCCCTGGTTCGATCCTGGGCGCCGGCGAGAAACGATGTGCAGAGTTTCTTTCACCCTATGCCCCTGTTACCTAGCAGTAAAATAGGTACCTGGGTCTTAGTCAGTTTTCACGGGCTGCTTCCTGGGGGGTGGAGGCCTAGTCGAGGACCGGGCCGCGGGGACACTAAAGCCCCGAATTCATCTCAAGATAACCTCAAGTTAACCCTTAAGGTTCTTCATTCTCCCTGTCTATCTTGTGCTTGTTGAAGTCTCCTATGATTACAATTCGAGGTACATTCCTGTTTGTAAGTGAAGCAGCTCTTTCTGTGATGCCTTCTTTTTCTATCATTCTTTTTTTTTGTTTGTGTTCTTCGTCATGAATATAAGCACTTCATAATTTTTTCTTCAAGATAACCGGTTATCTTGAGGTTATCTTGAGATGATTTCGGGGCTTTAGTGTCCCCGCGGCCCGGTCCTCGACCAGGCCTCCACCCCCAGGAAGCAGCCCGTGACAGCTGACTAACACCCAGGTACCTATTTTACTGCTAGGTAACAGGGGCATAGGGTGAAAGAAACTCTGCCCATTGTTTCTCGCCGGCGCCTGGGATCGAACCCAGGACCACAGGATCACAAGTCCAGCGTGCTGTCCGCTCGGCCGACCGGCTCTGGTAGTTAAATTTGTTCCTGAGAGTTGTTGAATATCGCTGCAGTTAGTGGCTTGTTTAAGACAGCTACAGCTTCCTTTAGCGCGATTCAAACTGGACTTGCAGAAGTGTGTGTCGCGTCTAGTTCCTTCCGCTGCCTCTTCACCCCTTCGATACTCAGCTATTCATTTTGGTTAATCCATTCTCTTTCACGTAGGTGATGATTGTGTGTGATTTCCTGAAGAGATCCCAAGAGTCTTCAATTTCTCTCCCCTCACAATTCTTATCTAAATTAACGGCCTGTTATCACTGCAGGCTTGGTGGTGCAGGTGTGGGGTGGTTGATGTCTCGGTGGTGCAGGTGTGGGGTGGTTGATGTCTTGGTGGTGCAGGTGTGTGGGGTGGTTGATGTCTCGGTGGTGCAGGTGTGTGGGGTGGTTGATGTCTTGGTGGTGCAGGTGTGGGGTGGTTGATGTCTCGGTGGTGCAGGTGTGTGGGGTGGTTGATGTCTTGGTGGTGCAGGTGTGTGGGGTGGTTGATGTCTTGGTGGTGTACGTGCGTGGGGTGGTTGATGTCTTGGTGGTGCACGTGTGGGGTGGTTGATGTCTCGGTGGTGCACGTGTGTGGGGTGGTTGATGTCTCGGTGGTGCAGGTGTGTGGGGTGGTTGATGTCTCGGTGGTGCACGTGTGAAAATGGTTGACGTCTCTCCTTTGAATGTATGAATGTAGATGGGTGATACATCTGTACAGTGTGTATTAATTGTTGATGTCCCTCGTGTTGCGTGTGCGTGATCATTGATGCCCTCGTGTTGTGTGTGCGTGAAGGCGACGTAGTGGAGGCGTTTGAGTAAGAAAGAAGTGACTCAGGAGAATGAAAGAAGAGGAATGAACTCTAGTGAAAGAAGTAAAGGAAACTTAATGATGTTCTTACCCACACCACTAAGATGTGGGAAAGAGGGGAGGGGGGAAAGGGATGTTTGAGGGTGGGTGGGGGAATGGTGGGATGGATGGAATAGAGAGAGAGAGAGAGAGGAGGGGGGAGGGGGAAAGGAGTAGACAGAGAGGCGTCACGTGGACTAAATGTGCAACTTTTACTGAATATCCGTAAATAATATGACTTTGATCCATGTTTACTGCTGGAGCAGGTTCTGTGTGCTTATTCCAACTATGGCTTGGCGCCAAGCCGTCTCTCTCTCTCTCTCTATCTCCTCACTGTTTCCCTCTTACTGTGTCCTACTTCCTGATTCATGCCCTCCCTGGCTTTCTCTTTCGACTTGCTATTTACACTTCCTTCGTAACTTCCAATTCACGGCGCCCTTTATTGGGTTATCTTTCGCCCTCCTTTCACAGTGGGTTCCGCCCTGGTGGCCAAACAGGCAGTGTTTTCCCTCAGTACCCCCCCCTCTTTCCGTCCCCTTGTTTCCGTTTTCTATCCCACTTTTCTGCTTCTTCTGGCATCTCTTCTTCGGGTAATCAGACTGTTTGAGGAGTCTTCGAACTTTTACAAGACTTCCGGGCTCCTTCTTATTTGCTTTTGCTCGTTTCTCCAGCTAATGCTTCGTAGCTTTGCTGATAAAGCTACTTATTTATCAGTGATTTATGAATGTAAAGCTACGATTCTTCAAAATGTCGAAAATAAGGCCACAGAGATGGATTTAGTGGTGGGGAGTTTGGAGGTCTCCAAATCAAGCGCTGAGGTTTGGAGAGGTTTCCCCCTCTCAACCCTGCGGCTGTGTTTATCGTCCCGTTTTCTATATTTCCTGAGGGGGCTGCTCCAAGAGTCGCTGCCCAATTTGTTTCTTTTCTGTCTATTTCAGTCTTCCTGTTTTGCTCTTCGCTTCCACGACTCGTCTAACTTGGCCCCCAAATACTCTAGCATTCTCAGGAGACACTATCATTAGGAGAGCACAGTTGCGGTGCTTGTGTGTGTGTGTGTGTGTGTGTGTGTGTGTGTGTGTGTGTGTGTGTGTGTGTGTGTGTGTGTGTGTGTGTGTGTGTGTTACTAGTTGTGTTTACTAGTTGTGTTTTTGCGGGGGTTGAGCTTTGCTCTTTCGGCCCGCCTCTCAACTGTCAATCAACTGTTTACTAACTACTACTTTTTTTTTTTTTTTTTTTTTTTTGTCCCACACCACAAACACACCCCCAGGAAGCAGCCCGTGACAGCTGACTAACTCCCAGGTACCTATTTACTGCTAGGTAACAGGGGCACTTAGGGTGAAAGAAACTTTGCCCATTTGTTTCTGCCTCGTGCGGGAATCGAACCCGCGCCACAGAATTACGAGTCATGCGCGCTATCCACCAGGCTACGAGGCCCGTCGTAGTATCTGTGTATGTGTGTGTGTGTGTGTGTGTGTGTGTGTGTGGAGTACTCACCTAACTGTACTCACCTAATTGTGCTTGCGGGGGTTGAGCTTTGGCTCTTTGGTCCCGCCTCTCAACCGTCAATCAACTGGTGTACAGATTCCTGAGCCTACTGGACTCTATCATATCTACATTTGAAACTGTGTATGGAGTCAGCCTCCACCACATCACTGCCTAATGCATTCCATTTATTAACTACTCTGACACTGAAAAAGTTCTTTCTAACGTCTCTGTGGCTCATTTGGGTACTTAGCTTCCACCTGTGTCCCCTTGTTCGCGTCGGTGTGTGTGTGTGTACTCACCTAATTGTACTCACCTAATTGTGCTTGCGGGGGTTGAGCTCTGGCTCTTTGGTCCCGCCTCTCAACCGTCAATCAACTGGTGTACAGATTCCTGAGCCTATTGGGCTCTATCATATCTACATTTGAAACTGTGTATGGAGTCAGCCTCCACCACATCACTTCCTAATGCATTCCATTTACTAACTACTCTGACACTGAAAAAGTTCTTTCTAACGTCTCTGTGGCTCATTTGGGTACTCAGCTTCCACCTGTGTCCCCTTGTTCGCGTCCCACCAGTGTTGAATAGTTCATCCTTGTTTACCCGGTCGATTCCCCTGAGGATTTTGTAGGTTGTGATCATGTCCCCCCTTACTCTTCTGTCTTCCAGTGTCGTAAGGTGCATTTCCCGCAGCCTTTCCTCATAACTCATGCCTCTTAGTTCTGGGACTAGTCTAGTAGCATACCTTTGGACTTTTTCCAGCTTCGTCTTGTGCTTGGCAAGGTACGGGCTCCATGCTGGGGCCGCATACTCCAGGATTGGTCTTACATATGTGGTGTACAAGATTCTGAATGATTCCTTACACAGGTTCCTGAACGCCGTTCTGATGTTAGCCAGCCTCGCATATGCCGCAGACGTTATTCTCTTTATGTGGGCTTCAGGAGACAGGTTTGGTGTGATATCAACTCCTAGATCTTTCTCTCTGTCTGTTTCATTAAGTACTTCATCTCCTATTCTGTATCCTGTGCCTGGCCTCCTGTTTCCACTGCCTAGTTTCATTACTTTGCATTTACTCGGGTTGAACTTCACCAGCCATTTGTTGGACCATTCACTCAGTCTATCCAGGTCATCTTGTAGCCTCCTACTATCATCCTCTGTTTCAATCCTCCTCATAATTTTTGCGTCGTCGGCAAACATTGAGAGGAACGAATCTATATCCTCTGGGAGATCATTTACATATACCAGAAACAGTATAGGTCCAAGGACTGACCCCTGCGGGACTCCACTTGTGACGTCTCGCCAATCTGAGACCTCACCTCTCACACAGACTCGTTGTCTCCTGTTGCTTAGGTACTCCTCTATCCACCGGAGTACCTTCCCTCTCACTCCAGCCTGCATCTCCAACTTTCGCACTAGCCTCTTGTGTGGCACTGTATCAAAGGCTTTCTGACAATCCAAAAATATGCAGTCTGCCCACCCTTCTCTTTCTTGCCTTATTTTTGTTGCCTGGTCGTAGAATTCAAGTAACCCTGTGAGGCAGGACCTGCCATCCCTGAACCCATGTTGATGCTGTGTTACAAAGTTCCTTCGCTCCAGATGCTCCACTAGTTTTTTTCGCACAATCTTCTCCATCAGCTTGCATGGTATGCAGGTTAGGGACACTGGCCTGTAGTTCAGTGCCTCCTGTCTATCCCCTTTCTTGTATATCGGGACTACGTTAGCTGCTTTCCAAATATCTGGCAGTTCCCCTGTTGCCAGTGATTTGTTATACACTATGGAGAGTGGTAGGCACAGTTCTCTTGCTCCTTCCTTTAGAACCCAAGGGGAGATTCCATCTGGGCCTATAGCCTTCGTCACGTCCAACTCTAGTAAACACTTCCTTACTTCCCCACTGGTAATCTCAAACTCTTCCAGTGGTTCCTGGTTAGCTATTCCCTCACTTACCTCTGGAATTTCTCCTTGCTCTAAGGTGAAGACCTCCTGGAATTTCTTATTCAATTCCTCACACACTTCCTTGTCATTTGTAGTGAATCCTTCCGCGTGTGTGTGTGTGTGTGTGTGTGTGTGTGTGTGTGTGTGTGTGTGTGTGTGTGTGTGTGTGTGTGTGTGTGTGTGTGTGTGTGTGTGTGTACTCACCTAGTTGTACTCACCTAGTTGTGCTTGCGGGGGTTGAGCTCTGGCTCTTTGGTCCCGCCTCTCAACCGTCAATCAACAGGTGTACAGGTTCCTGAGCCTATTGGGCTCTATCATATCTACACTTGAAACTGTGTATGGAGTCAGCCTCCACCACATCACTGCCTAATGCATTCCATTTATTAACTACTCTGACACTGAAAAAAGTTCTTTCTAATATCTCTGTGGCTCATGTGGGTACTAAGTTTCCACCTGTGTCCCCTTGTTCTTGTGCCCCTGCCCCCCCCTGCCTCCCCTGTGTTAAATAGACCATTTTATCTACCCTATCAATTCCTAAGTAGTAGTTCAATGAATACATACTTGCATTAACTGATCACAAGGTGGAAAGGAGCTATTATTTGACCGTGTAAAGATAATTAGGTGAGTACAACTAGGTGAGTGCGCGCACACACATACACTCGCACACGCACGCACGCACGCACACACGCACGAACGCACGCACAAGGCACCCCTCTCCCCCCGGACACGTCCCGGGGGAGGGCGGCCGCAGACTTGTTGATTGATAATCTTGTTAAGCTGTGGTTCCCCCTCAGGCAAGTCCGCCAAGACCCGCCAAGACCCGCTCAGGACCGCTCAGGACCGCTCAGTACCGCTCAGGACCGCTCAAGACCGCTCACATCCGCCAGGACCCGCTCAGGACCGCTCAGGACCGCTCACATCCGCCAGGACCCGCTCAGGACCGCTCACATCCGCCAGGACCCGCTCAGGACCCGCTCAGGACCGCTCAGAACCGCTCATAGACTCCAGCATCCACCAGAACACTCCAGCATCCACCAGGACACTACAGCATCCACCAGGACAATCCAGCATCCACCAGGACAATCCAGCATCCACCAGGACACTCCAACATCCACCAGAACACAACAGCATCCACCAGGACAATCCAGCATCCACCAGGACAATCCAGCATCCACCAGGACACTCCAGCATCCACCAGGACACTCCAGCATCCACCAGGACACTCCAACATCCACCAGGACACTCCAGCACCAGGACACTCCAGCATCCACCAGGACACTCCAGCATCCACCAGGACACTACAGCATCCACCAGGACAATCCAGCATCCACCAGGACAATCCAGCATCCACCAGGACAATCCAGCATCCACCAGGACAATCCAGCATCCACCAGGACAATCCAGCATCCACCAGGACAATCCAGCATCCACCAGGACAATCCAGCATCCACCAGGACAATCCAGCATCCACCAGGACAATCCAGCATCCACCAGGACAATCCAGCATCCACCAGGACAATCCAGCATCCACCAGGACAATCCAGCATCCACCAGGACACTACAGCATCCACCAGGACAATCCAGCATCCACCAGGACAATCCAGCTCCACCAGGACACTCCAGCATCCACCAGGACACTCCAGCATCCACCAGGACACTCCAGCATCCACCAGGACAATCAGCATCCCACCAGGACAATCCGCATCCACCAGGACATCCAGCATCTACCAGGACAATCCAGCATCCCCAGGACAATCCAGCATCCACCAGGACAATCCACAGTCCCACCATCCAGCATCCACCAGGACAATCCAGCATCCACCAGGACACTCCAAGCATCCACCAGGACACTCCAGCATCCACCAGGACAATCCAGCATCCACCAGGACAATCCAGCATCCACCAGGACAATCCAGCATCCACCAGGACAATCCAGCATCCACCAGGACAATCCAGCATCCACCAGGACAATCCAGCATCCACCAGGACAATCCAGCATCCACCAGGACAATCCAGCATCCACCAGAACACTCCAGCATCCACCAGGACAATCCAGCATCCACCAGGCAATCCAGCATCCACCGTGGCGAATGTGGCTGCCACTTTAGAACAGATTTCAATTCAAGATTTTATTGTTGGACCCGATTATCCCCCCCCTTACCCTTACCCCTTCCCCCTTACCCCTTCCCCTTACCTCCCTCCCCTTCCCCTTACCCCTCCAGGGGCACGTCGCCGCTACCTGACCCCACAATGAACTTTACGGCCTGAAAATCGTACAGCTGCGGTCCGAAACCCAAACATTGTGCTAGTTTCTCACCTGAGGTGAGAGAGAGGGGAAGGAAGAGAGAGAGAGGGGAGATAGGAGAGGAAGATAGGGGAAATAGGAGTGGAAGAGAGGGGGATTTGGAGAGGGAGAGAGGAGAAATAGGAGTGGAAGAGAGGGTAAATAGGAGTGGGAGAGAGTATAAATAGGAGTAGAAGAGAGGGTAAATAGAAGTGGGAGAGAGAGGGGAAATAGAAGAGAGGGAGAGAGAGGGATTGGATAAGGAAGAAGCAGGAAGGAAGGAGGTACAAGGAAAGGGGTAGACGTTATAGAGAAATAGAGAAAGAGAATAGAGTCATAGAGAAAGTTATTGTCATTTTTTATTTTCCCATTTCGCTTCTTCCAGTTTTTTTTATTTTATTTTTTACCTTTCTATTTTTTCTAACTGATTTATTTCTTTTTTGTTCGTTCTTAATCCTATTCCTTCACTTCTGAATCTACCTTTATTTGATTCTCTTTATTCTCACCTTTTTCTCTTATTCCTTCATTTCCTCTTTCTCTTTCTTTCATCTTACTCTCCTCCTTAATATTTTTTTCTCTTCCACTATCTTTCCTTTAAATGACTTGATAATGTATATATAGGGGCCTGACAGCTGAATGGACAGCGCTCGGGATTCGTAGTCCTGAAGTCTCGGGTTCGATCCCCGGTGAAGGCGGAAACAAATGGGGCAGAGTTTCTATCATCCAGATGTCCTTGCTCACCTAGCAGTAAATAGGTACCTGGGAGTTAGACAGCTGCTACGGGCTGCTTCCTGGGGATGAGGGTGGTGTCATCTTGTTCTAGAATGTCCTATATTGACTGTCCTTCTAGGCTACCTTTCTTACGATGCACAGTGGCATAGGGTAGGAAAATAAGGTCAAAGAAAGGAAGAGGGAAGAGAGGGAAAGGGGAGAAAGTGAAGGTAGAGAAGGAGAGGACAAAGTGATTAAAGTGCAAAGTGTTTGAACTAGCGCAGGGAACTCAAAGTAACATAGTGACTTACACAATGTATTTATCATGAACTGTGAGCTACTATAATGCTATAACCACTCATAACTCATAACACTCATAACTCTTACATATAACGATCTCAACCCACAGCTTTTGATTATTGAACCAGTTGCATCCTTGTGAGAGATCCCATCTTGAACAAATCCACAAGGGCCGTGACGAGGATTCGAACCTGCGTCCGGGAGCATCCCGGACGGATGTGGATTTGTTCATTTGATGCATCACGTTAGTGTGATCTCTGTGTGTGATCCCATCTTGTCTTGCATCATGTAATCTAACATTACACAGCATCCAGTGAACAACCAACTCTCCAGATGTATCTCCCTCTGCTGGACCTTAGTCTCCAAGAATTATAGAACTTATACCCCAGTTGAGGCAGTGTTCAAGTGTGGTGTTGGTTCGACATTTGATGATATCAACGTTACTTTAACGATGATAATGTTAGTGATGAATAGGTATCTTATCTTATCCCAGTGACCTCAATATCTTGGATATTGAGGTCACTGGGTCTTGGATATTGGGGACCACTTGTGCTTGAAGATTGGATAATTACATCCATACTACCCTCATATAATTATTAGTATTCCTGGATAATATTACTGAAACCTCTTTATTCTCTTCACAATAGTCATTATTTTAATTACAGGTTTTACTAGTATTAATAATAATAATTTTTGAATCATTAGCAAATTCTAGAAATATTTTTTTTGATGTGCGTTGTCTTATTGTTATGTAAACTGCTTTTGTGGAATAATAGCTTCACAGCTATTATTCTTGGGGGCATTATTCTATTGTCTATTGTATTCCTGCCTTGTTCCGTTGATTTGTGTTAATTGAAAAGGCACAGTGGTCGGTGGGCAAGTGTTCATCAGTGCTTGTTAATGTTTCACTGTTTTTTTTTTGTTTTTGTAATTTTAGAAAGTTTTTTTGAGTTCATTTGTTTGGCGTTTTTGCATATTTTGTCCTTTTCAATAACCTGGAACCTGTTTTTGACAAGCAGTAACGAACCTGTTTTGACAAGCAGTAACGAACCTGTTTTTGACAAGCAGTAACGAACCTGTTTTTGACAAGCAGTAACGAACCTGTTTTTGACAAACAGTAACGAACCTGTTTTTGACAAGCAGTAACGAACCTGTTTTTGATAAGCAGTAACTGCATGTACTCAACTACCCTTGTTGTTATCATTGATTCAGGTGAGTTGTTAATTGTAGATAACCTCAGCTGTTCAGATAAGCTTTCTTAAGATGTCTGAAGAAGTGAAGAAGTGTCTCACTGCTCTCACCAACACGTGTACTAGTGGGCGACGTTCCAGCACCACGATGATTGACTGATGTAGATTAAACCACCTAAGAGGTGGCACGGGCATGAATAACCCCGTAATCAGTACCACCTTCCAGCTTCAGGGGTAGATAGTTCCCCCTGGACCCACCTGACCACAAAGTGATTACCCCTGAGGGCCTTCACGACCTCGTTTGGCGAGGGCCCTGATATGCTCCAGGGCCCGAGGCGTGGTGACCGGGCCCCTGAGCCCTTGGGGTGGTGACCGGGCCCCTGTGTATAGTGTTCTCCTGCCGCTGTCCTAACGTGATTATCTCGGCGCTAATTCACTTACTCGCTGGTCGACGATTGATCCCAGTGGGCGACACACACAGCTTTTCATTACCGCGCCGGAGCTAGATCCCCTTGGGAGCCCTGAGGGCGTCTGTGGGTGGAGTCGTGGGGGGGCTGCCAGCCCTTCTGTCAGCCCTGGGCTCTGGGGGCTGCACCCCCTATCTGGTTTTTTATCTTAATATTTCTTTATAAGAACAAAGGGAGGTAGAAAATGCTATTGCAGAGAGAGCAAAATCGTCTCTGCCTCTCTGTTTGGTAGAGACGATTTAGTGGCATTTAATTTTTTTAATTTTCTCATATATTCCCAAACGTTTGGACTGGTTGGTACAGCGTCGGCTTCGCTTATTGCAGATCGGAGCTCGATCCCCTCCAAAAATGGTGGGGATCTGTTTCTGTCTGAAAAATGGTCTTTTTCTGTCTGAAAAATCGTCTGTTTCTTCTGCAAGAGGGAATAGACGGACTTAATAACTACTTATGCCATACTAAGGTGGAATTCAATAGTAGATATAGAAGCAATTGAAAACTCACACCCCAGAAGTGACTCGAACCCATACTCCCAGAAGCAACGCAACTGGTATGTACAAGACGCCTTAATCCACTTGACCATCACGACCGGACATAATGTTCGGCTTGTGGCTTTTGTGGTTCTAAAAGGCTTGTTCGCATTTGTGTTCCTCACGTGTGCCCCAAAGAATGAGGTGATTTGGTAAAATGCTATGCCCAAGATAACTATCCGAGTGCCGGCGGTGGGGTGGTTCATATAGCCTCGGCTATCACCTCATTATGTCCGGTCGTGATGGTCAAGTGGATTAAGGCGTCTTGTACATACCAGTTGCGTTGCTTCTGGGAGTATGGGTTCGAGTCACTTCTGGGGTGTGAGTTTTCAGTTGCATATGTCCTGGGGACCATTCAGGCTTGTTCGCATAGAAGCAATGTTCAAATTAAGGACTAATAGAACCCGATAAAATAATTGGAAACCGAGAATGGATGAGTTACAGAAAGTTATCACAGAAAGAACTTTATCCAGTCTCAGAGTCGTTAATAAGTAGAACAAACGGTATGAGGAAAAAAATGAATGTTGTTGAAGTCAATTCGATTCACAACTTTTAATCTAATCATAATAAGAACAACATGTAAAAAAAATAACTGCATTTTAGTCAGAATTTAAAACTGAAAATTTGAGTATATCATCTTGAGAATAAATCCAAAATCATCAATTAATCTCCATGGCCAAAAAGCCACTAAGTTCAGTAAATTAACCATAAGTGAAGGGATTGGAATCAATAAATGGATCGACTTCAAGTAATTCCAGGCCAAACACACACTGAAACTACGACGTTGGTACAACGTTTGAACAAGTTTTAACACTTCCTAACCAGTTATAACAACCAATATAGCAAGTTGTAACAACGTTCTAATACGTCATAAACACGTTAAGCCAAGATGGAACAACTTTATTACAAGTTGTAACAAGCGAAAAATAGAGACAGTTTCGGTTCGTGTTTCCTGGGTATTAACCGAAGAAAACCTCTATATCTCGCTTTCCGTGATCTTTGACCCCCTCTGCTCAGGTCAGAACACTCTTAAGTATATTTCAGGAACAGTGGCAGTGTTTAACGACCTTACGAGGTTGTATTTAGTTATCCATTGTCGTAATATTGAGGCGAGCCATCCGTGCGGTGGACCCATTCTTCCCTCCTGTGGGATAATCTGTGAGTTATCATTCTAAGGGTAAAGATATCACTCTAAGGGGAAGTTATCACTCTAAGGGTGAAGATATCACTCTAAGGGTGAAGATATCACACTATGGGTGAAGTTATCACTCTAAGGGTGAAGATATCACTCTAAGGGGGAAGTTATCACTCTAAGGGTGAAGTTATCACTCTATGGGGTGAAGTTATCACTCTATGGGGTGAAGTTATCACTCTAAGGGTAAAGTTATCACTCCAAGGGTGCAGTTATCACTCTATGGGTGAAGTTATCACTCTAAGGGTGAAGATATCACTCTATGGGATGAAGATATCACTCTATGAGCGAAGTTATCACTCTAAGGGATATCACGAGCTCCTATTTCATAGGTATCGATAGCAAGGATATATAGGTATTAAAGGATTAAGGGTTTGTTTAATAGCAGATGATAGAATAGGGGACACGCCCCCCTTTTTCTTCCTTTCCTGCTCTTATTATTGTCCTCTTTCCTCCTTCCTTAGTCTATCCTTCATCCTATCTTCTATCTCACTAGATTTTCCCTTTTAACTCCTTTCTCCTCCGCCTCTCTCTCTCTCTCTCTCTCTCTCTCTCTCTCTCTCTCTCTCTCTCTCTCTCTCTCTCTCTCTCTCTCTCTCTCTCTCTCTCTCTCTCTCTCTCTCTCTCTCTCTCTCTCTCTCTCTCTCTCTCTCTCTCTCTCTCTCTCTCTTTCTTCCATCAGGCTCCCTTTTCTCTACCTATGAGGGTTGAGCGCCAGTCTTGAGTCCCGATTTTTTAGGCTTCAATCGATTTGGACAAGGGTCCTCAGTCGTTTTTTAAATTTCAAGCTCAGTATGAAGCCTCTCTCAGCTTCTTATACCTAAGCTTATCTTTCTTCTCAGCTTTTTCCCAGCTCCTTCCCTCCCCCCCCCCCCCCCTGTCCCATCCCAAATCTAATCCTGACCCTTTCCCAGTGCTATATAGTCGTAATGGCTTGGCGCTTCCAATGATAGTTTCACTTCCTTCCCAGCGATTCCAGGCCACTTGCTTCTTTTTTCACAGTTTCTGCATTCCTCAGCTTCCTTCCTAGCTTCCTTCTCAAGCCTCACCCTTCCTCAGCTTGAGGTGAGGGCAGCACATTGTCCTGGGAATGGGGGCCTTTGATTGATAAAAAAAGGCCAGTTGGACTTGTTGATTGGTAATGAAATTACGTGATTAGCTCTGCCTAGTCTTTGGCCCCAGTCTGTCCTCCTGCTAATGTCTCCTTTTTCTTTCTCTTTGGTAATTCCCCATTTTCTCATCATTCGTGTCTTTGATTTTTTTTATATTTTTATTTTCTTCGTTCTAATTGTTTTCCTCTTTTTTTCTGGATTTTTCTTATATCTTTTCATTTTATCTTTTTGTTATCATTTTTTTCTTGATTTTTCCACGTTTTTTTTATATCTTTTTCTTGATTTTCCTCTTATTTTTTATTGATTTTTTCTTATCTTAATCATTCTTCTCTTTTTCTCGATTTCTTATTTTTTTCCACGTTTTTTTTATATCTTTTTCTTGATTTTTCCTCTTTTTTTCCTAATGAATATTTCTGTTTCTTGAAAAGTTTTTGCTGTTTTGCTTTACTTTTCTCTTTTCTGGAACTCGAAGATGAAATTACTTTGAACAGGAACTCTCTGGGGAGCCGGTCGGCCGAGCGGACAGCACGCTGGACTTGTGATCCTGTGGTCCTGGGTTCGATCCCAGGCGGCGGCGAGAAACAATGGGCAGAGTTTCTTTCACCCTATGCCCCTGTTACCTAGCAGTAAAATAGGTACCTGGGTGTTAGTCAGCTGTCACGGGCTGCTTCCTGGGGGTGGAGGCCTGGTCGAGGACCGGGCCGCGGGGATACTGAAAGCCCCGAAATCATCTCAAGATAACCTCAAGAAGGTAATAAAGATCTAAATGACGTATACCTGTCTATGTTTAAGGACGAAGCAGCTCCATCTCTTGAGCTTTTAAACCTTAATTATTACGAAAATGGCGTAAAGATTACATACTCCTTTAAGTACCCTTTAAGATGCTAATTGAGAGTACCATTTAAGTACCTCGTCTTGACACCCTCAAACCTCGAAGAAGAGGATATGCTGCACCCGGGGGGAGAAACCTTGTCGGAACCCCTAATATGCTTATATTATTTCAAAGGGCCGTGATGAGGGTTCGAACCTTCATCACGGCCCTTTGTGGATTTGTTCATTTTGATGCATCACGCTATTGTGATGTCTGTGTGTACTATAGGAGATAAAGTTCCTCTGTGCCGTAATAGATACTTGAAATTTAGTCAAAGAACTTATATTTTCCTATTGGAATAATTACAGTAATAATTACGGTAATAATTACAGTGGCAATAAGAACGCAAATTAATGATCAACACAGAGGGATAAAATCCACTGTAGTGCAGGAGACATGAAATCCACGGATTGACGAATCACTGAAATCCTCAAAGTTCAAGGAATCTCGAAGCTAAGGAATACTCTAAGGATTCGAGTCCTTGAATTTGTAAATTTAGAAGTTTTGTATTCTTTAGGTGCAGAAATCCTTGGTGCAGAAATCCCTTGAGAGTAATCCACAAACACAAATCCTTGCTAGTAACTCACAAAATCATATAAATCCTCGCTAGTAATCCACAAAACACACAAATCCTCGCTAGTAATCCACAAAAACACACAAATCCTCGCGGGTAATCCACATAACACAAAAATCCTCGCTAGTAATCCACAAAATCACACAAATCCTCGCGAGTAATCCAAAAAAACACACAAATCCTCACGAGTAATCCACAAAAACACACAATCCTCACTAGTAATCCACAAAACACACACAAATCCTCACGAGTAATCCACAAAACACACAAATCCTCGCGAGTAATCCACAAAAACACTCAAATCCTAACGAGTAACTCACAAAAACACTCAAGTCCTCGCTAGTAATCCACAAAACCCACAAATCCTCGCTAGTAATCCACAAAACACAAATCCTCGCGAGTAATCCACAAAAACACAAATCCTCGCTAGTAATCCACAAAACACACAAATCCTCGCGAGTAATCCACAAAAACACACAAATCCTCACGAGTAATCCACAAAAACACTCAAATCCTCGCTAGTAATCCACAAAAACACACAAATCCTCGCTAGTAATCCACAAAACACACAAATCCTCGCTAGTAATCCTCAAAAACACTCAATCCTCACGAGTAATCCACAAAAACACAAATCCTCGCAGTAATCCCCCAAAAACACACACAAATCAACGAGATCAGCATTGCAAACCAATCCAGGATGCAACACCTCTTCGTATCTCTGTCGTGCAATAATAAATGGTTGATCCTTGCGGAGCATTGCAGAGGCAATTGAAAACTATTTTTGGCTATTTTTTCCCCTGTCGAGAAATAGCGTCCTCTTACCGGGCTTTAGGATGAGTGTGCGTCACGCAACGAATCACACGAAGGGGAAAAAAGCCAGGTGTTTGTGGGGTGTTTTGGTCATCATGTTACCCGGAAATCATCGCATGATGACGCATTTTTGGTGGGGTCAGGAGAGGGTTTTTTTTTTCTTCAATTTCAGCAAGGGACGACAGCTCGCTAGGGAGAGAGACAACACCCACCGGTCATGTCATAGGGGGAGAGGAGACAGGAAATCTTTTGAGCTGCGGGAAATCAGGAGTTTGAGGAAGAGGGAAAGAGCTTTTACCACTGCGTCAAAGGTACAATTATTCTGTCAGGGATGCCGCCAGAGGTCGAGGAAGGGCTTCAAGCCGTGTAATTCGTGCGTGTGTCACGCACGAATTCCTCCAAATAGGAAATAGGGCAATATAAGAAAATTGATAGAAAAATAGGAAAATTTCCTCCAAATAGGAAACAGGGCAATATAAGAAAATTGATAGAAAAATAGGAAAATTTCCTCCAAATAGGAAAAGGGCAATATAAGAAAATTGATAGAAAAATAGGAAAATTTCCTCCAAATAGGAAACAGGGCAATATAAGAAAATTGATAGAAAAATAGGAAAAATTTCCTCCAAATAGGAAAACAGGGCAATATAAGAAAATTGATAGAAAAATAGGAAAATTTCCTCCAAATAGGAAACAGGGCAATATAAGAAAATTGATAGAAAAATAGGAAAATTTCCTCCAAATAGGAAACAGGGCAATATAAGAAAATTGATAGAAAAATAGAAAAATTTCCTCCAAATAGGAAACAGGGCAATATCAGTCTTTCAAGACAAGCAATAATACTGCAAGTTCAAAACTCTGGTCCACAACTGGGGCCAGATTCACGAAAGCACTTACGCAAGCAACTTACGAACGTGTACATCTTTCCCTCAATCTTTGACGGCTTGGTTACATTTATTAAACAGTTTACAAGCATGAAACTTGCCAATCAACTGTTGTTATTGTTATAAACAGCCTCCTGGTGCTTCGGAGCTCATTAACTGTTTAATAATTGTAAACAAAGCCGCCAAAGATTGAGAAAAGATGTGCAGGTTCGTAAGTGCTTGCGTAACTGCTTTGTGAATCTGGCTCCTGAATACAAATGCTGCAAATGTAAAATCAACTTAATTTCTATGTTCTCTGTTAACCACCAATGTATCTTCTTGTATATAAATAAATAAATAAATAAATAAATAATTAAATAAGTAAATAATAAACCTCATAAAATGGATTTTCGGTCAATTTCGCTAAAAATGATATCTAAACCCCTGACAATATAACTGATATCAAGGTTTAACTGATAACTGGTTTCGAAAGATAAATGGAATGCATACCCAATGCACTCAGCTCCGGGTCTAGAATCACGAAATTCTTTCTCTATATATCAAGAAATGGAAAATGTGAGAAGCGCCAGAGTTCGGTGTATTGTGGAGAAAAAACTTGGATACAGGGGGGAGATACCAACAGCATTTAAATCAGCAGATATCGCTCCCCTACACAAGGGAGGATATCTGAAAAAGATATCTGAGGCTGAAAAGCTGAGGCTGGGGGCTGAAAAGTATAGACCAATCACACTAAAGTCACACATAATACAAGTTTTTGAAAGAGTGATTAGGAGTCAGGTCTCCAGTTTGGTCTCCATAAAACTGGAGACCAATCAGTGACCTCCACGACCAAGTTCAACATGGATTTAGAGCGGGAAGATCGTGCCTTTACGCAGTTAATCGACCCACTTTTGACAAAATTACTGAAGCATTGTTGACCAGACCACACACTAGAAAGTGAAGGGACGACGACGTTTCGGTTCGTCCTGGACCATTCTCCAGGACGGACCGAAACGTCGTCGTCCCTTCACCTTCTAGTGTGTGGTCCTGGTCAACATATTTCAGCCACGTTATTGTGACTCCTCGTCAGCTTACTGAAGCACTGAACGAAACACACAATGCAGATGTTTTATTCATTGACTTTACAAAGTCATTTGATAAATATGATCATAGAGGACTAGCACATAATCTGAGGTCAATTGGAAATAACAGGAGGACGATTGATATTAAATTTCCTGGTAAACAGAATGCAAACAGTAACAGTCAAACAGAATGGAGTTCAAGCACCGTGGAAAGCTCCGTACCTCAGGGCACAGTAGGTACCATAATCTTCAAGATTATTCAAGTGACAACTTTGTGGGGGGAAACAATGAGTTGGAAACAGATTATCTGGAAACCTGGATTATCTGAGATTATCTCACTTGAGATTATCTCATCTCAAGTGAGATGAGATCACTTGATTGTTTCAAGCGTAGGTTAGACAGACACGTGAATGAGACGAGGTGGATCTAAATAAGAGCTTCCTCGTACGGGCCAAGAAGGGAAGGAGCTATCAGGGGAAAGCACCCAAGCCATTACGGCTATATAGCACGTGGAAGGGGTCAGGATAAGGATATGGGATGGGACGGGGTGGGACAGGAATGGTGTCCAACCACTTGTGGACGGGTCGGGGATTGAACGCCGGACCTGCATGAAGCGAGACCGTCACTCTACCGTCCAGCCCAAGTAGTTGGGCGTATGGGCCAAGTGGAGTTTTGGGGTTTTATTAATTCTTATTTTTATTATTATTATTTTTATTTTTTGAGTAAATAGCATATTAGAATCTGGATCTTTGTAACTCACTCATTAATTCTTTCAAAGCCGTCAGTTTCAAAGCGTTATATACGACAAAGAGGTCATAGGAAGACGGGACACCACGAGCGTAGCTCTCATCCTGTAACTACACTTAGGTAATTACTCAAGGATATTATAAGATATCCAAATAGTCCTACACGAAGTTTGCAAGCACAGGCTGGTAGGTTATCTTGAGATGGTAGATAATGGTAGATGATAATAGATGGTAGATGATGAGATGGTAGACTCAGACGAAAGGTATAGACCTTTCATCTATACTTTAGGGAAGCCAATCAATGCTATCTTGAGGTTATCTTGAGATGATTTCGGGGCTTAGCGTTCCCGCGGCCCGGTCCTCGACCAGGCCTCCTTTTGTTACACACCCCCAGGAAGCAGCCCGTAGCAGCTGTCTAACTCCCAGGTACCTATTTTACTGCTAGGTGGAACAAATGCATCAGGGTGGAAGAAACTCTGCCCATTTGATTTCCTCCTCCACCGGGGATTGAACCCGGAAACTCAGGACTTCGAACCCCGAGCGCTGTCCACTCAGCTGTCAGACCCTCTTAAATGCTGAACACATTAGCTTCCTCAAAATAGGTTAAAAGCAGATTAAGCTGTTTTAAGAAAGACGTTTGTAATAGGCTAAGACTGTTTAACGGGGATGACCTCGTTAGCGAGACGTCTTCGCTAGGATACAAGACCCCAGACGAGCCCGGGCTTCTTAATCATGTGCAGATCACGTTGAAGAGTCATTCATGACGTCACTACCGATAACGAGCCTGTTAACCAATCGTATCTTAAACTTGTATGAAAATTTTGACGTCATTTTGACGTCATAGAGACGTCAAAATACCTCATAAACACCACAAATAAACAACTGATTTTTATTTCTACTTTTCGGTAAGTTAGAATAGGATAGGTTAGGTTAGGGTAGGTTAGGTTAGGTCAGGTTAGGTTAGGTTAGGTTAGGTTAGGTTAGGTTAGGTTAGGTTAGGTTAGGGTAGGTAGACCGCAATAAACAACAAGGAAATATCCCGATAGATAGCGGGAGACAGCACGATAGATAGCAGGAGACAGCACGATAGACCGCACCAGGATACAGCACGATAGATAACAGGAGACAGCACGATAGACCGCAGGAGACAGCACGATAGACCGCAGGAGACAGCACGATAGACCGCAGGAGACAGCACGATAGATAGCAGGAGACAGCACGATTGACCGCAGGAGAAGCACGATAGACCGCACCAGGATACAACACGATAGATAGCAGGAGACAGCACGATAGACCGCAGGAAACAGCACGATAGACCGCAGGAGACAGCACGATAGACCGCAAAAGGATACAGCACGATAGATAGCAGGAGACAGCACGATAGACAGCAGCAAGATACATCACGATAGACCGCAGGAGACAGCACGATAGACAACAGCAAGATACATCACGATAGACCGCAGGAGACAGCACGATAGACAGCACCAGAGTACATCACGATAGACCGCAGGAGACAGCACGATAGACAGCAGCAAGATACATCACGATAGACCGCAGGAGACAGCACGATAGACAGCACCAGAGTACATCACGATACACCGCAGGAGACAGTACGATAGACAGCAGCAAGATACATCACGATAGACCGCAGGAGACAGCACGATAGACAGCAGCAAGATACATCACGATATACCGCAGGAGACAGCACGATAGACAGCAGCAGGATACAGCCCGATAGATAGCAGGAGACAGCACAATAGACAGCAGCAAGATACATCACGATAGACCGCAGTAGACAGCACGATAGACAGTAAACGAAGCAGACAATACACCATCTATCACTGTCTCTTAGGACCCGTCTCTTGGGAATTTCCAGTCACATCAACTCCTGTCTTTAGCCTCTTCCCTCGTCTCTTGTTTACTACTCTTGTTTACTCCTGTGTTCTTGTTTACCCTCCCATAACACTTCCTTGTTTGTCTTAATTGTTTACACTTGTTTGTTTTGTTTTACTCTTATACTTTGCCCTATTTCTTATTTCTCGTCTATCACAGCTCTCTTTCCCTTGTTTAGTTTTTCTTCCTCCTTCCTACCCCACCATATTCTCCCTTTCAGTCATCCTTTCCCTTCCAAACTCTCTCTCTCTCTCTCTGTTTCTCTCTCTCTCTCTCTCTCTCTCTCTCTCTCTCTCTCTCTCTCTCTCTCTCTCTCTCTCTCTCTCTCTCTCTCTCCTCTCTCTCTCTCTCTCTCTCTCTCTCTCTCTCTCTCTCTCTCTCTCTCTCTCTCTCTCTCTCTCTCTCTCTCTCTCTCTCTCTCTCTGTCTGTCTCTGTCTCTCTCTCTCTCTCTCTCTCTCTCTCTCTCTCTCTCTCTCTCTCTCTCTCTCTCTCTCTCTCTCTCTCTCTCTCTCTCTCTCTCTCTCTCTCTCTCCCCTCCCATCTCCCTCTCCCTCTCACTCTCGCCTGGAGATTAGGCCTACGGTTCATACCAATGTTATTTACAACTTTCGAACTTGTGTCTCTGAGTCGCTATTCCAATTCTTCATTTATTCTCCTTTTTCACTTGTTACTTTATTCATCTCAAGTTTGACTTTTTCCCATATGTGGAGTTGTCGATCTCACGTACGGTATATAGCCTCAATCAGGGCTCTTCATCCACCCTTTTCTTTCTGTTCCATCATGTGTTGTCCTCTTCTAAATCCACTTTTCTCTCCCATACACCTCAGTTGATCCTTCTCTATTTCGCTACCCACCAACCACAATTCCACCATCCTTCTCGCAAACTCCCTTCTGCATCTTTCACTCTTTCCCTCCTCTGCTGCTCTCCTATCTCCCCTTACTCAGTTCTCACTACTCTCTCCCCCCTCTCTCCCTCATAATCAGCATTACCACCCCTTATCTTTATCTCCTCCCCCCCCTCTCTCTCCACCCCCTCCCCCCCCTTTGCCATCTGGTAAGCCTGGACATTATCATAACAATTCCCGAGGCCAAGTTGCCTATTAGTCGGCACAGACAACATCAAAGACAGAGGAAACTGGTGAGAAAAAGTCTTAGAGAGAGAGAGAGAGAGAGAGAGAGAGAGAGAGAGGAGAGAGAGAGAGAGAGAGAGAGAGAGAGAGAGAGAGAGAGAGAGAGAGAGAGAGAGCGAGAGAGAGAGAGAGAGAGAGAGCCAGTCAGTCTCATGTCTAGCCATTCGTTTTCATCCATAGGTGGACTATCCTAATTAAAAATACCCTACACTTAACCAAAAAACTAAATCAATTTACCGACTCTCAAAAAAATACATATTCATAAAAAATCTTTTTAGCAAATCGCCTAAAGCTTATAGAATCTCGCGAATCCCCAGTAAGCTCGAGTAATCCCTCTCAAAGGGATTACCCAAAGGTTACCTTCCTATACAGGGATAGATACAGCAAAAGGTATTAATCCCCTACCCTTTATTGGTGTATTAGAGTACCCGACGATGCCCGGGTCTCTCTGTATGTCTGTCTTCCCCACTCTGTGTATCTCGATACGTTAGAAAACAAGAAGTAAAAACATTAGTAAAAATCGGGGTCCAAGAACTATAAGCTCGATCTATCGCGTACAAATATGTAAATTCTCACATGTGTATTTGTATGTATACATCATTACATGTATACATCAGTGTATTTATTTGTATGTATATATCATTACAAGATACTCAGACACAAATGGCGCCACAAAGAGGCAGAAAATAGTACATACGAAGAGACAAAAAAAACAAAATAAAAAGTATTAAGATAACCGAAAAAATTCTTACTTTAAACAGAAAACGAAACAGATTCAGCCCAGCGGACGGGGGAGAGAAAACGGAAGAATAGACAGGAAAGAGAGAGAGAGAGAGAGAGAGAGAGAGAGAGAGAGAGAGAGAGAGAGAGAGAGAGAGAGAGAGAGGTTGAGAGAGAGTTGAAAGAGAGGAGGTGAGAGAGCGATAGAAGGGGGTTGACAGAAATGGCGTGTCAAACCCGGAACAGACAGTTCTGTCAACAACGGGGGTAAAATCCGCCTGTTATCATACTTCGTTATCATATGTTATCACTTCGCGCCATAGTCCACATTTCAATAACTTTTACACACATGTGCTCCCTCCTCCTCCTCTTCTACTATACCAAACAGTAAAATAAAAAAATGAGTGGATAGAACTAGTTTCTCCCCCTCTCTTCGTCCCTATCCCTTCAGTCTCTCCCTGTCCCTCCCTTTCCCTCCCATCACTTGGCTCTTTTTCATTACCCACACTTCCCCTGGGAGAGGATGTGTCATAGCCCATACATGGTGTGCTGAAGGGGAAAGGAAGGGGGGATGGAACAGAGAGAGAGAGAGAGAGAGAGAGAGAGAGAGAGAGAGAGAGAGAGAGAGAGAGAGAGAGAGAGAGAGAGAGAGAGAGAGATATGATAGTTAAGAGCTCAGTCTTTTTTAATGTGTTGAAGAAAAAGGGGATTGAATGACCTAGATAAAAGGAGTCGTCCTATGGGACAAAGTAGGGAATTGATCATGCTAGGTGGCCAAAATGGGTAAATGGGGATATCATGCTTTGCTGGATGACAGAATGTTTACCTCAAAAGAGAGTAGAGTAAGATAAATAACAGAAGAATGTAGAAAGATTTCTACATTCATAAGAACATAATATTGAAGGTGTTTGATGAAGGCCTATTGACCCATACGAGGCAGCACCTACTTATATTTATCCAATCTCATTCACATATATATATATATATAATATATATATATATATATATATATATATATATATATATATATATATATATATATATATATATATATATATATATATATATATATATATATATATATAAATAATCTATCTCCCTCTGTGGTGAATCAAAACACGAAGAAAAAGTAGATTCACTAAAGTTAATGGTCTCCAGTTGCTCAAACGGTTCGACAGGAGCATAATCAGGACCAACAAATAGTTGTAACGCCCCGAGTGAGAAAGCAATGAGGAAAAAGACTCATTAACCACAAACTATGAACCATGATTCGCTGCCGGCTGCACAGGTAGGAGGTTCCTTATTTTCCTATCAACAAGTAGCCTTGAAGTAATCACGTGGGTGCGATAGGTAATCATTGTAACCAAGTAACCCCATTTTTCTCTGACGGTGAGACGACCAGAATAAATCACTCATGACGACACGTAATTTATTTTTGCTTACAGCCAACCATCGATCTTCCTTTTTCTAACGTTTGGGGCGAAAGACATTTATTATCGAGTGAAAAAACTCACTGAACGATTTGAGGTTTGAAGCAAAGGGATAGATACTTTAGCTGCTAAAGTATCCTAGATCCTATCCTAGCTTTAGGTGCTAAAGTATCCTAGCTCCTATCCTAGCTTTAGCTGCTAAAGTATCCTAGCTCCTATCCTAGCTTTAGCTGCTAAAGTATCCTAGTTCCTATCCTAGCTTTAGCTGCTAAAGTATCCTAGCTCCTATCCTAGCTTTAGCTGCTAAAGTATCCTAGCTCCTATCCTAGCTTTAGCTGTTAAAGTATCCTAGCTCCTATCCTAGCTTTAGCTGTTAAAGTATCCTAGATCCTATCCTAGCTTTAGCTGCTAAAGTATCCTAGCTCCTATCCTAGCTTTAGCTGCTAAAGTATCCTAGCTCCTATCCTAGCTTTAGCTGCTAAAGTATCCTAGCTCCTATCCTAGCTTTAGCTGCTAAAGTATCCTAGTTCCTATCCTAGCTTTAGCTGCTAAAGTATCCTAGCTCCTATCCTAGCTTTAGCTGTTAAAGTATCCTAGCTCCTATCCTAGCTTTAGCTGCTAAAGTATCCTAGCTCCTATCCTAGCTTTAGCTGCTAAAGTATCCTAGCTCCTATCCTAGCTTTAGCTGCAAAAGTATCCGCAATGACGTTGTTGGCTGACTCGGTAACTAGGCATATAACAGAACTTAACCGTTTAACAGTTTCTTAAACAGGAGGAACAATCATATGGGGATTTCCGTCATGAAAAAATTAGAATTACGTGATTCAATATAGCCATCAACATGCCTGGATTGTAAACAACACTAACATTAGGGTGATTTATATTCAAATTAGTTTGATTGTGGCAAACAAAATTGTGGTATTGTGGTGTACAATCTGAAAAAAACACATAAAAGGCTGTATATTTATGGGTTTTGATTGTTAGTTAAATTCTGTTTTACGCAGGTAAATGAGAATTTAAAAAGTGTTTTTCTAACCTATGTTTACATATTGTGACTGTACCCCACACTAGTAAACTGGTAAACTATTCCACATTTTTATCACTTACAGAACAAATACTAAATCTCATTTGAGTGAAATCTTTTTTTTCCAGATAATGTTAAAACCATTTCTGCTCGTTTTGGTCTGAAAGGTGTTCAAGATATTTCAGAATCAACAATGTCATGTCACTTTATATTATCATATCATATTATATCATATCATTAACATTATTATATCATATCTTATATTTTTTTATTTACATTAAGAAAAGAAAATGATGCAGTTTTCGTCCAATTGATTTCAGAGTCTTGATATTATCTTAAGTTGGCCTGGGGTTGATCTTAAGTTAGCCTGGGGCTGATCTTAAGTTAGCCTGGGGCTGAACTTAAGTTGGCCTGGGGCTGATCTTAAGTTGGCCTGGGGCTGATCTTAAGTTAGCCTGGGGCTGATCTTAAGTTAGCCTGGGGCTGAACTCGTAATAATTGGTCAATACCTTCTCCAAACTTCAGAGGTAAACATTAATGCAATTCTCAAGAACAGAACGCACCGTTGAATTAGCACAGAATTAGCAATTAGTGCAGAATTAGCACCATCAGAGATAGCACTGTGATTGAACATCGTAAGATGTGCTAATACAGTGCAAACTGATATATGGTATTCTTACAGCCTCTGTACAGTACCTGCCTGGTAAGTACTGTACAGAGTTCGCCTATTAGTTAAAAAAGACAGTTTCGCCTATTAAAGAGGCAGTTCGCCTATTAGTTAACGAGGCAGTTCACCTATTAGTTAACGAGGCAACTGTTGTGGGTCAGTAGTTGGACCTTATGGGGGGGGGGGGGAACCACGATACATGCTTAAAAGTATGTATATGCACAGGCTTCCTGCCCCCCACCGAAACGAATTGAAATATTTTAACTACTAATTTTTCCGATATCCGTGGCCTCCGTCTTGCAGGTAAGACAGGATATAGTCCTTGTAGTGAAGATAGCATTTTTTTAGGGGCAGGATAAACATCCTTACAAGGGGAGGAAGACTAGGGGGCAGGATATCACCTCCCAAGACACAACAGTAGTTCCTGGGCAGGATATATTATATCCCCCACACGCTCTCCGAAGACGGCAGGATGCTCAGAGCAGGATATATATCTCTCCCTCCTCATGCAATTAAGACAGCAGTTCTTGGGGGGGTTGTATGTATCCTGCCGTTCCCCCTCCCTCAAAGCAAAACAGCAGGATCAGGAGCATGATAAAAGCCTCCAGTACCTTCAAAAAACACCAGTTTCTTAGGCAGAACATAGCCCCTAAACAGGACAGAAGAATGATGACCATGATACAGCCCGCACTACACAAAGTCACCAGATCATGGTGCATGATACAGCCCCCCCCCCTCCCCTCATCACAGAAAGATCAGGGGCGCCGTGATACAGCCCCCCTCCCCCCATCACAGAAAGATCAGGGGCGCCGTGATACAGCCCCCCCCTCCCCCCATCACAGAAAGATCAGGGGCGTGATACAGCCCCCCTCCCCCCATCACAGAAAGATCAGGGGGCGTGATACAGCCCCCCTCCCCCCCATCACAGAAAAATCAGGGGGCGTGATACAGCCCCCCTCCCCCCCATCACAGAAAGATCAGGGGGCGTGATACAGCCCACCCCCTCCCCCCATCACAGAAAGATCAGGGGCGTGATACAGCCCCCCCTCCCCCATCACAGAAAGATCAGGGGGCGTGATACAGCCCCCCTCCCCCCCATCACAGAAAGATCAGGGGCGCCGTGATACAGCCCCCCTTCCCCCCATCACAGAAAGATCAGGGGCGCCGTGATACAGCCCCCCTTCCCCCCATCACAGAAAGATCAGGGGCGCCGTGATACAGCCCCCCTCCCCCCATCACAGAAAGATCAGGGGCGCCGTGATACAACCCCTCTCCTCCCCCCATCACAGAAAGATCAGGGGCGGCGTGATACAGCCCCCCCTCCCCCCATCACAGAAAGATCAGGGGCGGCGTGATACAGCCCCCCCTCCCCCCATCACAGAAAGATCAGGGGCGCCGTGATACAGCCCCCCCCCTCCCCCCATCACAGAAAGATCAGGGGGCGTGATACAGCCCCACAACTTCTCAAGCAAAACACCAGTTCATCCGGCAGGAAATAGGGCCCTTCTCTCTCTCCCATCTAAGCAAAACAGCAGAACCAGAGCCATGATTTGGCTCCCTTTCTCACACAAAGAGCAGGGCCAAGGAGAGGCTACCCCTTCCCATCCCATCCCACCCCAGCACTCGCGAAAATGAACAATATCACCATTTCATTTCTATACATATATCCGATTTCTTCCCACCATCAGCGCCCAGTTCTGCCCCTTCCGGAGCCGAAGAGATCCGGGGGAGAGGAGAGAGAGAGAGTGTCGGGGGCCAGTAGAAGAGAAGGAGCCAAGAGGAGGAGAAGAGAAGACCCGAATTAAGAAGCGAAACAGGTACTTGAAGATCCACGAACTGTGATGTAGCAGTTAGGCCTCAACGAAGCTGACTAGAGAAAGATTCTTGGAAGGATCTTCAGTCAGGTGTCTCAGTGTTCATGAAGCCAGAAATCGTCTATAAGATTGGTTCAAGAATCGTATATCATAGTATCATAGAAACCTGAAGGTGAGAGAGAGAGAGAGAGAGAGAGAGAGAGAGAGAGAGAGAGAGAGAGAGAGAGAGAGAGAGAGAGAGAGAGAATAAGAGTTGGGGCAACAAGTTCCCAAGTTAATATTGATGGCAACAGATGGTGGTGGTAGGGAATCTTGGAGAAAGGAAGAGGGAAGAAGTATATATATATATATATATATATATATATATATATATATATATATATATATATATATATATATATATATATATATATATATATATATATATATATATATATATATTAGTATATTTTGGTAGCAGTCTTTCCTGTAGACATATTTTATTAAATATGACCGAAAAAGTAAGATTAATAATTCTAACACGAATTTTCTCAATCTTTCGTACATTATGCTTCACTGTTGGAGGTAAATCAAAAATCACTTCTCCAAAATTCATTTTTATTTCTAGTCTGACGCGACACGGGCGCGTTTCGTAAAACTTATTACATTTTCAAAGACTTCACAGATACACAACTGATTAGAACTTGCGTTTCCCTGATTTTATATCTACATTTGAGTGAGGTGGGAAGGGTGATGTGGCATTACATTTGAGTACGGTGGGAAGGATGATGTGGCATTAGAGGATATTAATAGGGTATTAAAAGTATCAACACAAGACAGAACACGAAACAATGGATATTGAATAGAAGTGTTTGTAGAAAGCCTATTGGTCCATATTTCTTGATGCTTCTATATTGGAGCGGAGTCTTGAGGTGGGTAGAATATAGTTGTGCAATAATTGGCTGTTGATTGCTGGTGTTGACTTCTTGATGTGTAGTGCCTCGCAAACGTCTAGCCGCCTGCTATCGCTGTATCTATCGATGATTTCTGTGTTGTTTACTAGGATTTCTCTGGCGATGGTTTGGTTATGGGAAGAGATTATATGTTCCTTAATGGAGCCCTGTTGTTTATGCATCGTTAAACGCCTAGAAAGAGATGTTGTTGTCTTGCCTATATACTGGGTTTTTTGGAGCTTACAGTCCCCAAGTGGGCATTTGAAGGCATAGACGACGTTAGTCTCTTTTAAAGCGTTCTGTTTCGTGTCTGGAGAGTTTCTCATGAGTAGGCTGGCCGTTTTTCTGGTTTTATAGTAAATCGTCAGTTGTATCCTCTGATTTTTGTCTGTAGGGATAACGTTTCTATTAACAATATCTTTCAGGACCCTTTCCTCTGTTTTATGAGCTGTGGAAAAGAAGTTCCTGTAAAATAGTCTAATAGGGGGTATAGGTGTTGTGTTAGTTGTCTCTTCGGAGGTTGCATGGCTTTTCACTTTCCTTCTTATGATGTCTTCGATGAAACCATTGGAGAAGCCGTTATTGACTAGAACCTGCCTTACCCTACAGAGTTCTTCGTCGACTTGCTTCCATTCTGAGCTGTGGCTGAGAGCACGGTCGACGTATGCGTTAACAACACTCCTCTTGTACCTGTCAGGGCAGTCGCTGTTGGCATTTAGGCACATTCCTATGTTTGTTCCCTTTGTGTAGACTGCAGTGTGGAAACCTCCGCCCTTTTCCATGACTGTTACATCTAGAAAAGGCAGCTTCCCATCCTTTTCCGTCTCGTAAGTGAAACGCAGCACGGAACTCTGCTCAAATGCCTCCTTCAGCTCCTGCAGATGTCTGACATCAGGTACCTGTGTAAAAATGTCGTCAACATACCTGCAGTATATGGCCGGTTTCAAGTTCATGTCGACTAAGACTTTTTGCTCGATGGTACCCATGTAGAAGTTTGCAAACAGGACACCTAGGGGAGAACCCATAGCGACCCCATCTACTTGCTTATACATGTGCCCATCCGGGCTCAAGAAGGGTGCCTCTTTAGTACAAGCTTGGAGTAGTTTCCTCAGAATACTTTCTGGCATGTCAAGAGGAGTACAGGCTGGATATATAGGCAAGTATATAGTATACTTATATACTTGCCTATATACTTGCCCAGTATATAGGCAAGACAACAACATCTCTTTCTAGGCGTTTAACGATGCATAAACAACAGGGCTCCATTAAGGAACATATAATCTCTTCCCATAACCAAACCATCGCCAGAGAAATCCTAGTAAACAACACAGAAATCATCGATAGATACAGCGATAGCAGGCGGCTAGACGTTTGCGAGGCACTACACATCAAGAAGTCAACACCAGCAATCAACAGCCAATTATTGCACAACTATATTCTACCCACCTCAAGACTCCGCTCCAATATAGAAGCATCAAGAAATATGGACCAATAGGCTTTCTACAAACACTTCTATTCAATATCCATTGTTTCGTGTTCTGTCTTGTGTTGATACTTTTAATACCCTATTAATATCCTCTAATGCCACATCATCCTTCCCACCGTACTCAAATGTAATGCCACATCACCCTTCCCACCTCACTCAAATGTAGATATAAAATCAGGGAAACGCAAGTTCTAATCAGTTGTGTATCTGTGAAGTCTTTGAAAATGTAATAAGTTTTACGAAACGCGCCCGTGTCGCGTCAGACTAGAAATAAAAATGAATTTTGGAGAAGTGATTTTTGATTTACCTCCAACAGTGAAGCATAATGTACGAAAGATTGAGAAAATTCGTGTTAGAATTATTAATCTTACTTTTTCGGTCATATTTAATAAAATATGTCTACAGGAAAGACTGCTACCAAAATATACTAATGTTAAAGTGCACGACCCAGCAGCAAGGAATCAAGCCTTCACGATAAAATATCGCCAGGATCTGATTCGTGATCAGATATACAAGGCAGAGAATGAAATCAAAGACAAAAAAACGCAACTACTTCATGCTACAAACGAGTGGAGAAATAGCAACATCGACCATAGTATCCGTACCCGCATTGAACAACACCTCGACATCCTCACAGACCAACATCACCTCAGCACTGAAACAAGGATTATCAAGAAACTAACAACATTATATGGAGGACCTATGGCAATTCCACGACCAAGAGATGGCTTCCTGAACCTTGCAGGAATTAACCTCACTGAGGACCAAGTCACTCTCCTAAATCTGGGCATAAACTGTCATGTTATGTCCAGACCGAGTGAAATGGCCCGGAAAGTGGAGTTGGAAATTCTGTTGGACGACATATTCGACCTCGAGACACAAAAGAAGGTCACTACCAAAGATACCTTACAAGCAGAACTTATTGCAGAAGGAGGAAAGAATCGAGGCAACTACAGAAGCACCATACTGTCCCCCGAGCTTAGAGCGGCAGCTAAAAGCCTTCGTGAGAACAAGGAGATAGTTGTCAGGAGAGGTGACAAGTCGCCAATATATGTCATTCTTAAAAAAGACGAATATCTGGCGAAAATGAACATCATACTCTCTGACCAAACTAAGTTCCAAAGGGTAACGAAGGACACTACAGCCGAATTAAAAGCAAAGGTCAACAAACTGATCGAAACTGTGAACGCCAAGAAATCCGGACTCCACCTGCCAAAGATCATTGGGGAATATAAACCTGGATATGCGTATGGAAATGTCAAGACGCACAAGCCTGGAAACCCACTTCGGCCAATCATTAGCCAGATACCCACACCCACGTACAGATTGGCGAAGCGACTCAACGGCCTGCTGACTCCTTATGTTCCTTGCGCCTTCAGCCTGAAGTCTCCAAAGGAATTTGTGGACTTACTGCGGGGCGCACGGGCCACAGGGATAAGAGCCTCGTTGGACGTAGAATCGCTGTTTACCAACGTGCCTGTGGACGAGACAATCGGAATGATAGCCGACAGAGTGTATCGTGATCCAGCCTGTACTCCTCTTGACATGCCAGAAAGTATTCTGAGGAAACTACTCCAAGCTTGTACTAAAGAGGCACCCTTCTTGAGCCCGGATGGGCACATGTATAAGCAAGTAGATGGGGTCGCTATGGGTTCTCCCCTAGGTGTCCTGTTTGCAAACTTCTACATGGGTACCATCGAGCAAAAAGTCTTAGTCGACATGAACTTGAAACCGGCCATATACTGCAGGTATGTTGACGACATTTTTACACAGGTACCTGATGTCAGACATCTGCAGGAGCTGAAGGAGGCATTTGAGCAGAGTTCCGTGCTGCGTTTCACTTACGAGACGGAAAAGGATGGGAAGCTGCCTTTTCTAGATGTAACAGTCATGGAAAAGGGCGGAGGTTTCCACACTGCAGTCTACACAAAGGGAACAAACATAGGAATATGCTTAAATCCCAACAGCGACTGCCCTGACAGGTACAAGAGGAGTGTTGTTAACGCATACGTCGACCGTGCTCTCAGCCACAGCTCAGAATGGAAGCAAGTCGACGAAGAACTCTGTAGGGTAAGGCAGGTTCTAGTCAATAACGGCTTCTCCAATGGTTTCATCGAAGACATCATAAGAAGGAAAGTGAAAAGCCATGCAACCTCCGAAGAGACAACTAACACAACACCTATACCCCCTATTAGACTATTTTACAGGAACTTCTTTTCCACAGCTCATAAAACAGAGGAAAGGGTCCTGAAAGATATTGTTAATAGAAACGTTATCCCTACAGACAAAAATCAGAGGATACAACTGACGATTTACTATAAAACCAGAAAAACGGCCAGCCTACTCATGAGAAACTCTCCAGACACGAAACAGAACGCTTTAAAAGAGACTAACGTCGTCTATGCCTTCAAATGCCCACTTGGGGACTGTAAGCTCCAAAAAACCCAGTATATAGGCAAGACAACAACATCTCTTTCTAGGCGTTTAACGATGCATAAACAACAGGGCTCCATTAAGGAACATATAATCTCTTCCCATAACCAAACCATCGCCAGAGAAATCCTAGTAAACAACACAGAAATCATCGATAGATACAGCGATAGCAGGCGGCTAGACGTTTGCGAGGCACTACACATCAAGAAGTCAACACCAGCAATCAACAGCCAATTATTGCACAACTATATTCTACCCACCTCAAGACTCCGCTCCAATATAGAAGCATCAAGAAATATGGACCAATAGGCTTTCTACAAACACTTCTATTCAATATCCATTGTTTCGTGTTCTGTCTTGTGTTGATACTTTTAATACCCTATTAATATCCTCTAATGCCACATCATCCTTCCCACCGTACTCAAATGTAATGCCACATCACCCTTCCCACCTCACTCAAATGTAGATATAAAATCAGGGAAACGCAAGTTCTAATCAGTTGTGTATCTGTGAAGTCTTTGAAAATGTAATAAGTTTTACGAAACGCGCCCGTGTCGCGTCAGACTAGAAATAAAAATGAATTTTGGAGAAGTGATTTTTGATTTACCTCCAACAGTGAAGCATAATGTACGAAAGATTGAGAAAATTCGTGTTAGAATTATTAATCTTACTTTTTCGGTCATATTTAATAAAATATATATATATGCGAACAAGCCTGAATGGTCCCCAGGACATATGCAACTGAAAACTCACACCCCAGAAGTGACTCGAACCCATACTCCCAGAAGCAACGCATCTGGTATGTACAAGACGCCTTAATCCACTTGACCATCACGACCGGACAAAATGAGGTGATAGCCGAGGCTATTTGAACCACCCCACCGCCGGCACTCGGATAGTTATCTTGGGCATAGCATTTTACCAAATCACCTCATTCTTTGGGGCAACACGTGAGGAACACAAATGCGAACAAGCCTGAATGGTCCCCAGGACATATGCAACTGAAAACTCACACCCCAGAAGTGACTCGAACCCATACTCCCAGAAGCAACGCATCTGGTATGTACAAGACGCCTTAATCCACTTGACCATCACGACCGGACAAAATGAGGTGATAGCCGAGGCTATTTGAACCACCCCACCGCCGGCACTCGGATAGTTATCTTGGGCATAGCATTTTACCAAATCACCTCATTCTTTGGGGCAACACGTGAGGAACACAAATGCGAACAAGCCTGAATGGTCCCCAGGACATATGCAACTGAAAACTCACACCCCAGAAGTGACTCGAACCCATACTCCCAGAAGCAACGCATCTGGTATGTACAAGACGCCTTAATCCACTTGACCATCACGACCGGACAAAATGAGGTGATAGCCGAGGCTATTTGAACCACCCCACCGCCGGCACTCGGATAGTTATCTTGGGCATAGCATTTTACCAAATCACCTCATTCTTTGGGGCAACACGTGAGGAACACAAATGCGAACAAGCCTGAATGGTCCCCAGGACATATGCAACTGAAAACTCACACCCCAGAAGTGACTCGAACCCATACTCCCAGAAGCAACGCATCTGGTATGTACAAGACGCCTTAATCCACTTGACCATCACGACCGGACAAAATGAGGTGATAGCCGAGGCTATTTGAACCACCCCACCGCCGGCACTCGGATAGTTATCTTGGGCATAGCATTTTACCAAATCATTTATGTGAAAATGAAGTGACTCATTTTGTCCGGTCGTGATGGTCAAGTGGATTAAGGCGTCTTGTACATACCAGATGCGTTGCTTCTGGGAGTATGGGTTCGAGTCACTTCTGGGGTGTGAGTTTTCAGTTGCATATGTCCTGGGGACCATTCAGGCTTGTTCGCATTTGTGTTCCTCACGTGTTGCCCCAAAGAATGAGGTGATTTGGTAAAATGCTATGCCCAAGATAACTATCCGAGTGCCGGCGGTGGGGTGGTTCAAATAGCCTCGGCTATCACCTCATTTTGTCCGGTCGTGATGGTCAAGTGGATTAAGGCGTCTTGTACATACCAGATGCGTTGCTTCTGGGAGTATGGGTTCGAGTCACTTCTGGGGTGTGAGTTTTCAGTTGCATATGTCCTGGGGACCATTCAGGCTTGTTCGCATTTGTGTTCCTCACGTGTTGCCCCAAAGAATGAGGTGATTTGGTAAAATGCTATGCCCAAGATAACTATCCGAGTGCCGGCGGTGGGGTGGTTCAAATAGCCTCGGCTATCACCTCATTTTGTCCGGTCGTGATGGTCAAGTGGATTAAGGCGTCTTGTACATACCAGATGCGTTGCTTCTGGGAGTATGGGTTCGAGTCACTTCTGGGGTGTGAGTTTTCAGTTGCATATGTCCTGGGGACCATTCAGGCTTGTTCGCATTTGTGTTCCTCACGTGTTGCCCCAAAGAATGAGGTGATTTGGTAAAATGCTATGCCCAAGATAACTATCCGAGTGCCGGCGGTGGGGTGGTTCAAATAGCCTCGGCTATCACCTCATTTTGTCCGGTCGTGATGGTCAAGTGGATTAAGGCGTCTTGTACATACCAGATGCGTTGCTTCTGGGAGTATGGGTTCGAGTCACTTCTGGGGTGTGAGTTTTCAGTTGCATATGTCCTGGGGACCATTCAGGCTTGTTCGCATTTGTGTTCCTCACGTGTTGCCCCAAAGAATGAGGTGATTTGGTAAAATGCTATGCCCAAGATAACTATCCGAGTGCCGGCGGTGGGGTGGTTCAAATAGCCTCGGCTATCACCTCATTTTGTCCGGTCGTGATGGTCAAGTGGATTAAGGCGTCTTGTACATACCAGATGCGTTGCTTCTGGGAGTATGGGTTCGAGTCACTTCTGGGGTGTGAGTTTTCAGTTATATATATATATATATATATATATATATATATATATATATATATATATATATATATATATATATATATATATATATATATATATATATATATATATATATATATATATATATATAATATGTGTGTGTATTTGTGATAGGGAAGCACACATATACATACGTCATTCAATACAACTTCTATTCCTTAATAACGTCGTTAACATTCAATCAACTCAATTCCCAACAGGAGGAGAAATGAGTCCATCTCTCCATCTATCAAACAACAGCAAACCATTTCCAACGATCAATCTCATCTCAGCATTTATGGGCGATCAATTGTTAGTCTTCACATTACGTCAGAGGATTAGTATGACCAATTGAAGGGCCAATAAGGAACGTCTAAATCAGCCTCTTGCAAGGCTGTAAACAAAAGCAGCCGTAATCAAAACAGCTGTAAACACAAATGAGGAGACGAAGGATCTTGAGACCAGAAACGGAAAGCAAAGGAGGATCGAAGACGTTTTTAGAGACACATTTTGAAAATGGAATATTTGTCTTTTTCTGTAAGTTTCTCGTTCACTTAGCTTGTCCAATCACTTGGACTGGACGGTAGAGCGACGGTCTAGCTTCATGCAGGTCGGCGTTCAATCCCCGACCGTCAACAAGTGGTTGGGCACCATTCCTTTCCCCCCGTCCCATCCCAAATCCTTATCCTGACCCCTTCCCAGTGCTACATAGTCGTCATGGCTTGGCACCATATCCCTGATAGTTCCCTTCCCCTTGGCGACTTCAAGATATATACGTGACATCATCTGTCACGTAAATCATGTAAATCATGTAAATCATGTGTGTCATCTGTGTAAGACTTATCTTATATTCGCTAAGTCCATTTTAGACTTTTTTGAGGAGGAGACAGAACGATGAAAGGGACGGAAACTATGAACACAAAACACTAAGCCACTACCACTGTAGCACTGAGAAGGGATCAGGCTACAGATTTGGGATGGGACGGGGGGAAAGAAATGGGGGTCGGGGTATTGAACGCCGACCTGTATGAAGCAAGACCGTCACTCTACCGTCCATCCTAAGAACAGAACGATGGGTTAGGAAACACACTGCTAATAGGGATGAAGGTCACTACCTCTGGTCAATAGTAATCGATCATTAATCTTATCAAGGAATGAACAAGTAAGGCATCAAGATATAGTAATATGTATATCATTGGAGACCTTAATCTCGTGCAAATAGACTGGGGCCAGATTCACGAAAGCACTTACGCAAGTACTTACGAACGTGTACATCTTTCCTCAATCTTTGACGGCTTTGGTTACATTTATTAAACAGTTTACAAGCATGAAAACTTGCCAGTCAACTGTTGTTATTGTTATAAACAGCCTCCTGGTGCTTCGGAGCTCATTAACTGTTTAATAATTGTAAACAAAGCCGCCAAAGATTGAGAAAAGATGTACAGGTTCGTAAGTGCTTGCGTAAGTCCTTTCGTGAATCTGGCCCCTGGACATTAAAAGCAGGTCTGAGAGGGAAGAAATTCCTGGAAGTGTTGACCAAACCACACATCAGAAGATTGAAAAAATGACGACGTTTCGGTCCATTACAAGATATCGATCCTGTTTCCGTCCATTACAAGATATCGATACTAATATACTGTCCTTTTATTGAATAATAATCGTGGTAGGCGGACACAACAATGAAGCCTGAGCCTCAAGAATGCTTTTGACACGATTCCACATTCTACCTGTTGCTGCCTGTTGTTAGTTCCAGGGATCAATGTCCCCTGTGGCCCGGTTTCTGATCTCCTGTTTGGCGGTGTGGTCAATCCAACTGTGGTGTGATCAGAACATGGTCGACGGGCAGGACACTGGAAATCAGCAATAATGGAGTGAAATCGAAGTGAATGGCCGCCACTTATGGTTCATCTCAGCGCTCTGTATTACGCTAACTACTGTTCCTACTTCATACTAACGACCCAAACACTTTAGTAACTTGAACTATCGAAAGTAGACACAAATATATTACAATGAGAAACAGGCACCAATCCTGGATGGAAAAATAGCTGATGAAATCTATGTTGAAAATTTTACAATTTATTTACCTTGGGAAAAGCTGCGATGATGTAGGCCTGCCTTACACACCCAGCCTACTAGCTAGGATCCCCAGCCTACTAGCTAGGATCCCCAGCCTACTAGCTAGGATCCCCAGCCTACTAGCTAGGACCCTCA
Organism: Procambarus clarkii; assembly: GCF_040958095.1. NCBI lineage: Eukaryota > Metazoa > Arthropoda > Malacostraca > Decapoda > Cambaridae > Procambarus > Procambarus clarkii. The sequence continues at coordinate 27,250,261 of NC_091203.1, read as the reverse complement.
GCCTGCCTTACACACCCAGCCTACTAGCTAGGACCCCCAGCCTACTAGCTAGGACCCCCAGCCTGCCTTACACACCCAGCCTACTAGCTAGGATCTCCAGCCTACTAGCTAGGATCCCCAGCCTACTAGCTAGGACCCCCAGCCTGCCTTACACACCCAGCCTACTAGCTAGGACCCCCAGCCTACTAGCTAGGACCCCCAGCCTACTAGCTAGGACCCCCAGCCTACTAGCTAGGACCCCCAGCCTGCCTTACACACCCAGCCTACTAGCTAGGACCCCCAGCCTCCCAGCTAGGACCCCCAGCCTCCCAGCTAGGACCCCCAGCCTGTCTCACACACCCAGCCTACTAGCTAGGATCCCCAGCCTACTAGCTAGGATCCCCAGCCTACTAGCTAGGATCCCCAGCCTGTCTCACACACCCAGCCTACTAGCTAGGATCCCCAGCCTACTAGCTAGGATCCCCAGCCTACTAGCTAGGATCCCCAGCCTACTAGCTAGGATCCCCAGCCTGTCTCACACACCCAGCCTACTAGCTAGGACCCCCAGCCTCCCAGCTAGGACCCCCCCCAGCCTCTCTCACACCCAGCCTTCTAGCTAGGACCCCCAGCCTACTAGCTAGGACCCCCAACCTACTAGCTAGGACCCCCGCCAGCCTCCATCATACCTAGCCTACTAGCTAGGACCCCCAGCCTACTAGCTAGGACCCCCAGCCTACTAGCTAGGACCCCCCCAGCCTCCCTCACACACCCAGCCTACTAGCTAGGACCCCCAGCCTCCCAGCTAGGACCCCCAGCCTCCCATCTAGGACCCCAGCCTCCCAGCTAGGACCCCCAGCCTCCCAGCTAGGACCCCCAGCCTCCCAGCTAGGACCCCCAGCCTCTCAGCTAGGACCCCCAGCCTCCCAGCTAGGACCCCCCCAGCCTCCCTCACACCCAGCCTACTAGCTAGGACCCCCAGCCTGCCTCACACACCCAGCCTACTAGCTAGGATCCCCAGCCTACTAGCTAGGATCCCCCCAACCTGCCTCACACCCAGCCTACTAGCTAGGACCCCCAGCCTCCCAGCTAGGACCCCCCCCAGCCTCCCTCACACACCAGGCGCGGCATCAGTAGTATGGTATTATGCAGATTCAACTCCCCAAATTGGCCATCTGCTGAATTGAGCTGCTTTGCGCAGATGAACCCCACGATGTACTCAGCATTAGGCAGCAAAGCCAAGCCGAGGACTCCCTGGCTTTGGATGGCGAGTCTCTAGCAGTGACCGAGAAGGAGACTAAAGTAGAGTCCTATAGAGGGCAAGTAGAATCCAACGAGAGGCGTCCCAAGTAGAGTTTCTTAATGGAAGCCTCAGAGAAAGAGTCCTGTGAGCCTGAAATAGAGGCGCTGAAGTATTGAGATTGATTGAAGTACATTTGGAGGTCCTGTTTAGTGTATTTATTTATTAGCTGAGGAAACTGAGGCTTTCTACTGACTGTGGGTTAGGGGAGTTAAGTTTGGGGCTGTGTCCAGTTAGTGGGTAAGTTTGGGGGAGTGTTAGGGTTCAGAGAGGTGCTTCAACTTGTTTAGAACATGTAACTTTAATAAGGACTCTGTACAACTGGTAGGACTAGTTAAGGGGCTGTACAGAGTGAATTAGGCTGAGAGTTGTATAGAGTTAGTTAAGCTAAGGGTTGTGTAGTTAGTGAATTAAGATATGGGGTGTATTCAGTAGAGTTTGCTAACTACAGTGAACAGCTGAGAGAAAGCTCAGCCTCCCCCACTTTGGAAGAAAGGCGATGCAGAGACATGTCAACAACATACATGATACTAAGGATATTAACAATGAACAAATAAAACATGTTCAATATGGTATTAAACAGATGCTAGATGCCACCTGGGGAAGATAGAAACTAGTAAGAGGGCAGGAAGAACCTCTCCAGCATAAGATTCTCTCACAAATTGAATGTATATTAAAAATATATTCCAAAAACTACTACAGTTATAAATCTAATTATACATTACTACGAGGAACATGAAACAAAATCGCTCATAAATTGATCAGATGTTGGAAAGGCGGAGCTCATGAGCTAACGCCCTACACAACACACACTCATCTAGGAGAGAGTACAAATGTAGCATAGAAACAATACCTCATTATATACAGGCGATGAATCACAATAACGTGGCTAAAGTATATTGACCAAACCACACACTAGAAGGTGAAGGGACGACGACGTTTCGGTCCGTCCTGGACCATTCTCAAGTCGATTCAAGACTTGAGAATGGTCCAGGACGGACCGAAACGTCGTCGTCCCTTCACCTTCTAGTGTGTGGTCTGGTCAACAATACCTCATCATCTTGTAGACAAAGAACAACATATTATTAAATAGGACCGAAAAAGTAAGATTAATAATTCTAACACGAATTTTCTCAATATTTCTTATGTTTCTTTTCACTGTCGATGGTAACTGAAAAATCAATTCTCCAAAATTCATTTTTGAATTAGAAATAAAAATGAATTTTGGAGAATTGATTTTTCAATTACTATCGACAGTGAAAAGAAACATAAGAAGTATTGAGAAAATTCGTGTTAGAATTATTAATCTTACTTTTACGGTCATATTTAATAATATATGTTTACAAGAAAGACTGCTACCAAAATATACTAAAAAGAGCAATATATATACTCAACTTATATACCGCCAGAAAACAGCAATTTCACACACACACACACACACACACACACACACACACACACACACACACACACACACACACACACACACACACACACACACACACACTCTTAGGGGCCTCGTAGCCTGGTGGATAGCGCGCAGGATTCGTAATTCTGTGGCGCGGGTTCGATTCCCGCACGAGGCAGAAACAAATGGGCAAAGTTTCTTTCACCCTGAATGCCCCTGTTACCTAGCAGTAAATAGGTACCTGGGAGTTAGTCAGCTGTCACGGGCTGCTTCCTGGGGTGTGTGTGTCTGTGTGTGGTGTGAAAAAAAAAAAAAGTAGTTAGTAAACAGTTGATTGACAGTTGAGAGGCGGGCCGAAAGAGCAGAGCTCAACCCCCGTAAAAACACAACTAGTAAACACACACACACACACACACACACACACACACACACACACACACACACACACACACACACACACACACACACACACACCTAAAGTCACAATATGATTCAAATCCAGAGCGCAGAGACATGTCTAGAGCGGGAAAATGACGACATATCATTCCTGGAAGCAGGTGGGTGGCTAATATTCGGAGAGACGACGTCAAGTCTTCGACAAACTCACGTACTCGGCAAATACAACAATGGGACGAAGTCTACGCTCCTGGTGCTGATGAAATATTAAGTATCCACAATACCTCTTATTTCTTTCTTCCTTTAGTCATGAATACAAAATGTGGGAGAGAGAAACGAGAGTGGCGAGGGGAAGGGACATGTGTCCGGATAAATGGAGGAACAGGCGTAGGAGGAAAATTAGGAAAACAGAAAATGTAAATAGGAAATGAAGATAGACGAGTATTTTTTTTTTAAATTGAATATTGGTTTTCATAACAGTAAAATTGAGTAGTTATTTGAATTAACACAGTTTAATAATTACAAAAATAGGGTTTCTATGTATTTCCCCTATTTATCACGTTAAATATGTTAACTATTTAACAACAGCCTGAAAGCATGAGTGACATGAGGTCTGACAGATGATAACAGCAGACACCTGGCGGTCATTTCCCTGATAACAACCACTTGGGCAGGACGGTAGAGCGACGGTCTCGCTTCATGCAGGTCGGCGTTCAATCCCCCGACCGTCCACAAGTAGTGTGCCACCATTCCTATCCCGCCGTCCCATCCCAAATCCTTATCCTGACCCCTTCCAAGTGCTATATAGTCCTCATGGCTTGGCGCTTCCCCCCTGATAATTCCCTCCCTGACAAATCAAACAGAAACGCTTTGGCACCACCAAAAATACCTTAGAAAAATATTATGAGTAATTCAAGAATATATATACATTTTTTTTTAAAGTTCTCTGGGGGAATTATTATAAATCTCACCCAATCAAGAAGGGATTAAGAGAGATTGACTGGGGCCTCGTCAAACATTGCCCGGAGGTCGGAGGTGACATTACGTCTGTGTATTATATTCAAGGTTCTCATTATGTCCATAATTTGGAGGTATTTACATCACGGAAAATTTCATCATAATACCTCAGTTCTGAGGGAATTTCGGCACCTCAAATTATGGGTTACTGCGCCGGGTATAATGACCGAACGACGCATCGTTCACCTCACACTAACTTCCAGAGGTTAATGACATATATTTCATGATAAAATTATTTTAGATGAAGACCCAGCCAGAAACTGTCATGTGGAAATTAGAGATATTTTGTTATTTGCATTATATATATATATATATATATATATATATATATATATATATATATATATATATATATATATATATATATATATATATATATATATATATATATATATATATATATATATATATATATATATATGTCCCTATGTCTGCGACAGGCACACGTCTTGATCCGCAGGAGCTCCGTATTGCAGTCGCTCTCCGCCTTGCTGCCCCTATCCACACTGTTCACAGGTGTATTTGCGGCGAGGCAGATGCTGACGAATATGGATTGCATGGCCTGCACTGTGGAAAATCGGGTGGTTGGCACACTAGACACGACGAAGTCAACGACATCATTAAAAGAAGCCTTGCCTCTGCTCAGTGTCCAGCGGAGAGAGAGCCCCGCAACCTACTGAACCGTGACTCTGTTAGCTTTGCCGGCCGACCAGACGGAATCACACTGCGTCCGTGGAAGGGTGGCAGGCAGTTAGCATGGGACTATACTTGCGTATCCACCCTGGCAACGACATACATCACCCTCTCTGCCGGCACGGCAGGAGCCGCAGCGACACACAGAGAAAAACAAAAGTCAGTCAAGTACAGGCAATTAGATCAAAGGTACAATTTCGTTCCAATAGGGTCTGAGACCCTAGGCCCATGGGGTGAGAGTGCAAGAAGGTTTCTTAAGGATCTTGGTTCCAAGCTCATTGACACCACAAGAGACCCTAGAGCAGCAAGTTTTCTCTTTCAGCGCCTCAGTGTCGCGATCCAGAGGGGAAATGCCCGCTGCATCCTCGGTTCCTGCCCGGCGTCGGAGGAGTTCGAGGAAATCTACAGCCTCTAGGAAGCGAACTTTTTCTTGTGTCCTCTTAATGTTCATTTTTTGTATAAAATCAGATATGTAACTGTATAACCTTGCATAATAAAGTGTACATCATAATAAAAAAAAAAAAGGGGGTGGTAGGAGAAGTGAACACTCTTTCGTATTCAGAGTTAAATGTCAAGTTTTTCCCTGAGTGCTCTGTGTTCCCTTCTCTGAGGCTGTGGGTCCCTATAATTACACCAGTGGTGGTACCCCCCCTATATATATATATATATATATATATATATATATATATATATATATATATATATATATATATATATATATATATATATATATAGGGCTGGTAAGAGAAGTAGATACCAGATACCTCTTATTCTCTTCTCCGAGGCTATGGATCCATAGAATTGCATATATATATATATATATATATATATATATATATATATATATATATATATATATGTCGTACCTAGTAGCCAGAACGCACTTCTCAGCCTACTATGCAAGGCCCGAATTGCCTAATAAGCCAAGTTTTCTTGAATTAATTGTTTTTCGACTACCTAACCTACCTAACCTAACCTAACCTAACTTTTTCGGCTACCTAACCTAACCTAACCTATAAAGATAGGTTAGGTTAGGTTAGGTAGGGTTGGTTAGGTTCGGTCATATATCTACGTTAATTTTAACTCCAATAACAAAAAATTGACCTCATACATAATGAATTGGGTAGCTTTATCATTTCATAAGAAAAAAAATTGAGAAAATATAATAATTCATGAAAACTTGGCTTATTAGGCAAATCAGGCCTTGCATAGTAGGCCGAGAAGTGCATTCTGGCTACTAGGTACGACATATATATATATATATATATATATATATATATATATGTCGTACCTAGTAGCCAGAACTCACTTTTTGGCCTACTATTCAAGGCCCGATTTGCCTAATAAGCCAAGTTTTCCTGAATTATTATATTTTTTCTAATTTTTTTCTTATGAAATGATAAAGCTACCCATTTCATTATGTATGAGGTCAATTTTTTTTTTATTGGAGTTAAAATTAACGTAGATATATGACCGAACCTAACCAACCCTACCTAACCTAACCTAACCTATCTTTATAGGTTAGGTTTGGTTAGGTAGCCGAAAAAGTTAGGTTAGGTTAGGTTAGGTAGGTTAGGTAGTCGAAAAACAATTAATTCATGAAAACTTGGCTTATTAGGCAAATCGGGCCTTGCATAGTAGGCTGAGAAGTACGTTCTGGCTACTAGGTACGACATATATATATATATATATATATATATATATATATATATATATATATATATATATATATATATATATATATATATATGTCGTACCTAGTAGCCAGAACTCACTTCTCAGCCTACAATGCAAGGCCCGATTTGCCTAATAAGCCAAGTTTTCATGAATTAATATATTTGCTATAATTTTTTTCTTATGAAATGATAAAGCTACCCATTTCATTATGTAAGAGGTCAATTTTTTTTTATTGGAGGTAAAATTAACGTAGATATATGACCGAACCTAACCAACCCTACCTAACCTAACCTAACCTATCTTTATAGGTTAGGTTAGGTTAGGTAGCCGAAAAAGTTAGGTTAGGTTAGGTTAGGTAGGTTAGGTAGTCGAAAAGCAATTAATTCATGAAAACTTTGATTATTAGGCAAATCGGGCCTTGCATATTAGGCTGAGAAGTGAGTTCTGGCTACTAGGTACGACATATATATATATATATATATATATATATATATATATATATATATATATATATATATATATATATATATATATATATATATATATGTCGTACCTAGTAGCCAGAACTCACTTCTCAGCCTACTATTCAAGGCCCGATTTGCCTAATAAGCCAAGTTTTCCTGAATTAATATATTTACTATTATTTTTTTCTTATGAAATGATAAAGCAACCCTTTTCTCTATGTATGAGGTCAATTTTTTTTTATTGGAGTTAAAATTAACGTAGATATATGACCGAACCTAACCAACCCTACCTAACCTAACCTAACCTATATTTATAGGTAAGGTTAGGTTAGGTAGCCAAAAAAAACTAGGTTAGGTTAGGTTAGGTAGGTTAGGTAGACGAAAAAACATTAATTCATGAAAACTTGGCTTATTAGGCAAATCGGGCCTTGAATAGTAGGCTGAGAAGTGCGTTCTGGCTACTAGGTACGACATATATATATATATATATATATATATATATATATATATATATATATATATATATATATATATATATATATATATATATATATATATATATATATATATATATATATATATATATGTCGTACCTAGTAGCCAGAACGCACTTCTCAGCCTAATATGCAAGGCCCGATTTGCCTAATAAGCCAAGTTTTCTTGAATTAATATATTTTCTCTAATTTTTTTCCTATGAAATGAAAAAGCTACCCATTTCATTATGCATGAGGTCAATTTTTTTTTATTGGAGTTAAAATTAACGTAGATATATGACCGAACCTAACCAACCCTACCTAACCTAACCTAACCTATCTTTATAGGTTAGGTTAGGTTAGGGAGCCAAAAAAGTTAGGTTAGGTTAGGTTAGGTAGGTTAGGTAGTCGAAAAACAATTAATTCATGAAAACTTGGCTTATTAGGCAAATCGAGCCTTGCATAGTAGGCTGAGAAGTGCGTTCTGGCTACTAGGTACGACATATATATATATATATATATATATATATATATATATATATATATATATATATATATATATATATATATATAATATGCGAACAAGCTTGAATGGGTCCCAAACCAATATACAACTGAAAACTCCACACCCCAGAAGGATTCGAACCCAGACAGCCAAGAGCACTATGCACCTTGGCACACCTGGCACCTTAACCACTAGACCACACGACTGTACAAAAATCTTGGTAGTCGTGAGACTATTTACCCAAGACCCGACAGCGCTCGGTGGTCAACTTGGACATAGATATTTTTTTTCTTAAACAGGTTCTTCAGACAGGCAGGCATACATGCCTACAGGAAAGTCAACTACCTACACTTACATTTCCTATCAAGCATCTTGATGAATGGAGGAAACCCACATCATCTCTGCTTCTTCGTGGCCGACGGACAGGAATTGAACAGATCACAGGAGTTACTCAAGAGTTACTCAAGAGTTAGTCAAGAGTTACTCAAGAGTTACTGTGGTGTAGAGAGTGAGGGAACTGTAGCACTCAGAAGGAGTTCACGTCTATACCTCAGTGTCGCCTTCCTGAGAATGAGGATATGGCTGAACTCAGACACGAACCCCATAAAGTTAACCCTTCCCATTGACCACCAATCAGAATGCGGCTTCGACCATTCACTCGCATCTGATTGGGTAAGCTCTATGGGCTTCACTGACGAGTCCGGGCGTTTGAGGAAGAGTTGATCAAGCTGATTGATAGGATTATCTTGAGGTTATCTTGAGATGATTTCGGGGCTTAGCGTCCCCGCGGCCCGGTCCTCAACCAGGCCTCCTTTATGTTACACATCCCCCAGGAAGCAGCCCGTAGCAGCTGTCTAACTCCCAGGTACCTATTTACTGCTAGGAAACAGGGCATTAGGGTGAAAGAAACATTTTGCCCATTTGTCTTCGCCTCCACCGGGGATCGAGCCCGGAACCTCAGGACTACGAATCCGAAGCGCTGTCCACTCAGCTCTCAGGGTCAGGTCCCCCGTGACCTTAATGACTAAACCACCGATGATTACACACGTGAGTTGAATACAGTAATAATAATAGTAAACCTGTTAACCAAACCACACACTAGAAAGTGAAGGGACGACGACGTTTCGGTCCGTCCTGGACCATTTCACAATCGACTTGAGAATGGTCCAGGACGGACCGAAACGTCGTCGTCCCTTCACTTTCTAGTGTGTGGTTTGGTCAACATTTTTCAGCCACGTTATTGTGACTCCTCGTCTGCTTATAATATATAAATCTTAAATGGGGACTTGTTCATTTCAGCGACAAACTGCGCTAATGGGGTGGCGACTTTATCAGTCTTGCAAGAAGAGGTAGTTAGTAAGACTTTAAACTGTTAGCGTCTAGAAGTCTGAATGTTGAGATAACAAAAACAGTGGCACACGGCATAATCTGTTTAGAATGGACATAAATTCACTTGAAAGCGAAGAGAGAGAGAGAAAGATAACAATGTTAATCCCAGGAATTAGAAACCTTCTTTACGAAGAAAGATTAACAAAAGGAGTTTACATTTCCAGGATTTTTTTTATTGTATTATTTTCTTATTATTATTTTCTACCACAGACGTGGCCAGACATTTATAATGCTAACCAACATATATACAATTTCTTCTGTCCTCCAGAAGGCGTCTGGCAGCTGAGTGGACAGCGCTCGGGATTCGTAGTCCTGAGGTTCCGGGTTCTATCCCCGGTGGAGGCGGAAACAAATGGGCAGAGTTTCTTTCACCCTCATGCACCTGTTCACCTAGCAGTCAATAGGTACCTGGGAGTTAGACAGCTGCTACGGGCCTTTCCAGGATGTTAATCAGTACCAGATTAATCAGATGCAAATCAGTTCTAAGGATCCTTCTCAGTAACGGAAAGGAGGCCAGGTCGGAGACCGGGCCGCGGGGCTCCACAACGGCCGCATTGATCCCCGGAAGCTACACAGGATACGAAAGTAGAACCTTTCATATGTCTATCTGATTTCAGACATTTTCTACCTGCCTTCCAAAGTGCCTGTCATCCTAACTGGTTACCTGGGGCCAGATTCACGAAAGCACTTACGCAAGCACTAACGAACGTGTACATCTTTCCTCAATCTTTGACGGCTTTGGTTAGAGTTATTAAACAGTTTACAAGCATGAAAACTTGCCAATCAACTGTTGTTATTGTTATAAACAGCCTCCTGGTGCTTCGGAGCTCATTAACTGTTTAATAATTGTAAACAAAGCCGCCAAAGATTGAGAAAAGATGTTCAGGTTCGTAAGTGCTTTCGTGAATCTGGCCCCTGATTACTTGCCTTTTTGAGTGCGTGTCTGCTAACTTGGGGCCAGATTCACGAAAGCACTTTCGCAAACACTTAGGAACCTGTACATCTTTTCTCAATCTTTGGCGGCTTTGTTTACAATTATTAAACAGTTAATGAGCTCCGAAGCACCAGGAGGCTGTTTATAACAATAACAACAGTTGAATGGCAAGTTTTCATGCTTGTAAACTGTTTAATAAATGTAATCAAAGCCGTCAAAGATTTAGGAAAGATGTACACGTTCGTAAGTACTTGCGTAACTGCTTCGTGAATCTGGCCCAAGGTTCGTAAGTACTTGCGTAACTGCTTCGTGAATCTGGCCCAAGGTTCGTAAGTACTTGCGTAACTGCTTCGCAAATCTGGCCCAAGGTTCGTAAGTACTTGCGTAACTGCTTCGAGAATCTCGCCCAAGGTTCGTAAGTACTTGCGTAACTGCTTCGAGAATCTCGCCCAAGGTTCGTAAGTACTTACGTAACTACTTCGTAAATCTGACCCAAGATGTGATAACTTGTATACCTTTGTGACTCAGAGCGTACGATCAACTTCACGCGTCTTCAACAGAATAGATAACAGTCTCTCCATATAGTCCTGACACCAAACCATTGTTAAATTAATAATATATATAATATATATAACCACAGGAACCTGTACACAAGTTGACTGAAAGTTGAATAGCGAGATCAAAGAACCGAAGCTCAACTACTGCAATAATAATGGAACGAGAACAACTTTGTAATTAGATGAGTATACAGTATTGATGAATACCCTTTTGCCATCTCCTCCCCTCAAAAAAAAAAAAGACGAACGCAACTCAGGGGAATTGAGAATTGTAAGTCTGGCGTCAACTCTGTCTGTCTAGGAGATGTAAAGGAACGCGTTCGAGAGAGAGCGGAAAATTGATGGGTTGAAAAATGCCCCTCCTAGGGCTTTCCATCGGCTCTGCCGCCTGATGGCGAAAATAGATGAGAGAATGAATGAATGCCGGAAATGAATAGAGGGGGAAATTGATGAGGGGAAATGGAACGTGAGGAAGATGCTCTGGTCTTGATGACTACATCTTTCTATAAGGAGGGAGGGAAGGAGGTAAGATGGTATCCGACAGCAAGCAAGATGGAGGCTGATGGTGACTAGCCTGCACCGAGATGGAGGAACCAGGGGCCAGATTCACGAAAGCACTTACGCAAGTACTTACGAACGTGTACATCTTTGCTCAATCTTTGACGACTTTGGTTACATTTATTAAACAGTTTACAAGCATGAAAACTTGCCAATCAACTGTTGTTATTGTTATAAACAGCCTCCTGGTGCTTCGGAGCTCATTAACTGTTTAATAATTGTAAACAAAGCCGCCAAAGATTGAGAAAAGATGGACAGGTTCGTAAGTACTTGCGTAAGTGCTTTCGTGAATCTGGAACCAGGTGATTCCCTTGTTACCAAGATGGAAGGTACAGAAGTGTTAGATATAAATAAGATGGAGGTTCGAGGCATATGTGTGATATATAATTAAGATGGAGGAGGCAGATGTCTGTCAGTCCAAAGTAAGAGGCCAGATGCCTAGGGCTGGACTCACCCAACTTTGCAGCGGTAGTGGTCTGGGGTATAGGACGGACATAGGCTCGTTGGAGTAGGCCTAAGTTAAATGCTTTAAAGTATATTTTAATTTATAAAGACCCCCCCTAAGGTGATTTTCATGGAGTCACGTGTGAAATAGAGTCTTTAGTTGTTGCAGTAATATACTTCCTCAGAGATTAATAGAGTTGTATCACTCTTGATATATTTTCTGAGTGAAGAGAAAAAGAGGGAAGGGGGGGGGTGAGGGGAGGGTTGAAGGGGAAATGGGATGAAAAGTGGGTATAAGAGGGAAAAGAGGAGGAGGAAGGGGGGAAAGGAAGAGACCAGGGTGCATCCGGATAACCCCTTCTTTATATCTATATCTATATCTATATAAGAATGTCTGCTTGTCTGTTTGTCTGTTTATCTATCCGAAGTTGGAGACCAGAGGCTTGGGGCTAGCCTCATTCAAATTGACAGAGGGAGTTATCTGGGGTATGGGATGAACATAGGCTAGTCATAGTCGCCATAATTCTTAAGGGAACAGCGTGCCATGGTCGCAAACAGACCCTTCACCCAGTAGTAATTGGGTATCTGGTTGTAAACCAATTGACCCGGTCGGGTTCCAGGGAATAGTTGTAGAGTAAGGCTTACCATGAGCTCTGGGGAGGAGAAAAGCTCTCAGCCTGCTAACAGGAGTCAGAATCCTTCTATGAAATGAAGGACTCTTAAAAATTCCCCACATGGGATTGCAGACTCCTCAGAGGGGTTTGAAAACTCTCCAGCCGTCTCACCTCACTTAAGACTGCAGTAATGTACCCTATGTAGAAGCACAGAGAAGCCATCCATAATCCAGGGAGGGTTGAAACCCCTTCCCTTAGTGTGTGAAGAGGATACGAACACACCCCCAAACCTCTCTCCTCCACTACCTAGAGAAGCTGTTAGCGAAATGAGACTTGCTGATACCATAATCCCAAGGATATCAACACCCAGATTACTATACCCTCTCTGCGTCTCTCTCTCTCTCTCTCTCTCTCTCTCTCTCTCTCTCTCTCTCTCTCTCTCTCTCTCTCTCTCTCTCTCTCTCTCTCTCTCTCTCTCTCTCTCTCTCTCTCTCTCTTTCTCTCTCTCTCTCTCTCTCTCTCTCTCTCTCTCTCTCTCTCTCTCTCTCTCTCTCTCTCTCTCTGTCTCTCTGTCTCTCTGTCTCTCTGTCTCTCTGTCTGTCTGTCTCTCTCTCTCTCTCTCTCTCTCTCTCTCTCTCTCTCTCTCTCTCTCTCTCTCTCTCTCTCTCTCTCTCTCTCTCTCTCTCTCTCTCTGTCTCTCTCTCTCTCTCTGTCTCTCTCTCTCTCTCTGTCTCTCTCTCTCTCTCTCTCTGTCTCTCTGTCTCTCTGTCTCTTTCTCTCTCTCTCTCTCTCTCTCTCTCTCTCTCTCTCTCTCTCTCTCTCTCTCTCTCTCTCTCTCTCTCTCTCTCTCTCTCTCTCTCTCTCTCTCTCTCTCTCTCTCTGTCTCTCTGTCTGTCTGTCTGTCTCTCTCTCTCTCTCTCTCTGTCTGTCTGTCTGTCTGTCTGTCTGTCTCTCTCTCTCTCTCTGTCTGTCTGTCTGTCTGTCTCTCTCTCTCTCTCTCTCTGTCTGTCTGTCTGTCTGTCTGTCTCTCTCTCTCTCTCTCTCTCTCTCTCTCTCTCTCTCTCTCTCTCTCTCTCTCTCTCTCTCTCTCTCTCTCTCTCTCTCTTACACACACAGACCTTTGCTGTAATGGGTTGGCTGTTTATTAACTTCTCTTGTCTGTACCTCTCTCTTTCATTTTAACTTTCTCTCCCTCTCTGTATTTCTCTTCCATTTATGTCCTTATCTTTCTCTTTTTCTCACCTATTATTTGTTATCCACTTCCCTTTTGGGCCGTGTTCCTATATCTAGAGGCATTGTTGACCAGACCACACACTAGAAGGTGAAGGGACGACGACGTTTCGGTCCGTCCTGGACCATTCTCAAGTCGATTGTGACAATCGACTTGAGAATGGTCCAGGACGGACCGAAACGTCTTCGTTTCCCCGTCTTTTGATGTTATTCTGTATTTTCTTCTCTTATATAGCGTTTTATTTTTATTATTTGGTGCCCAGTTATCTCTTTGTGTCTCTATTGTCTCTTTCTCTTTGTTTTGTAAGACACTTTCTCAATGTTTCTGTCTCTTTAGATTATTTTCTTCCCCCTGTTTGTGTGTGTGTGTCTCCTCCTTCACTGTCTGCTATCTCTTCCCACAATCATTCTTCCTACCTTATCCACCTCATTCTCTTCCTTACTTACCCTTCCTCCCATCTTCCCTACCTCTTACTCCCCCTTTATGTCTCCCTTTAACTCTCTACTTCTTTTTTTTACACCCAATACACTTCCTCTCTCCTTAAGTCCAAATGAGTCCAGTTTTCCCTCCCTCTCTAAGTCCAGCCCCCCCCCTCCCCTTCCCTGATTCCCCCTCCCACAGCCCGGTATCCCTTCTCCTGACCCCTCGCAAACACCAGGACCTTCAGATCACCTCCTGCTCTTCCAATAAAGCCATTCCCGGTGACACTCTCTCTCTGACTCGGCCATTCACATCTCTTTCCCATTTTGCTTTCTGATATACTGCATATTTCTGTAATAAATTTTCCCCCAGGCTAGAGCCTGGAGCCGTGGTGGAGAGGTATCCAATACTCTCACACCTCAAGAGGACTCTTTGGACACGATAGCTCTTTTACCCCCCCCCCCTCTTCTTCCCCCCCCCTCCCCCCCTCTTCACATGCCTCTGTCGCCTCAACCTCCTCTTTTATTCCTGTCATTCTTCCTCCTTTGCCTCCTCTTCTGCTACTTCAGTCTGCCTCACACATTCTTCCTCTGTTGCACAAGAGCGACATTCCACTTTTGTCTCTCGAAAGTCCGCCATATTGATTAGTGAGAGTGAGTTGTATGCTACTTAAAATTGAGATTTATTTTCAGAACCTAAGAAGTTTTCTCAAAAGATTGGGATTATAAATTGCGCTTCAAGTGCTTGTTAATTCTGTGTTGTGCGTTGGAAAAGTTTGTAGGTCATTCCAGGAAAAGGGGGGAAGAGCCCCCCTCTTTTCAGGGGGGCTTCAGGGGGGTTTCAGGGGGGGAAACAGGTTAAAGGAAATCAATAAGTAAGCTTGAGAAATTCCCTTCTCGCTGGCACCACTGACCCCCCATGTCCGCCCAGCTGAGAAATATGAGACAGTCGAGATAAAGGGGGGTTTGGCTGCCTGTTGATCGGACCTAGAGCAGCAGGAACCCATCTGAAGACTATCAGGTCCTTCACACGAAGCCATCCATCTCGCCTGCCGAGAATCTATAGTTAGAAAACTTTTGTTAGATTGGTTTCCAGTGCTCACATCAATTTTCTATTGCCTTCTCTGCCAAAGGTGTTTTTTTATGAAAGCTATATCTCGTCCTGAGCTGAATGATCGTGGCACAGTGCTTTACACAGTTCTGAAGGGTGCCAACGATATTTCTCACTGGTAAGGTTGTATTTCAATCTTTTTCTGGTGGCTGTATGTTCTCACAGGTCTCCTGAGCCATTTCTTTTTCTGAAATATTATTTCTCATTATTTGTAGTTTTATCGATGTCTCAATTGCGTATTCTTAGAGTAGGATTAAGAAGGAGGAGATCCCTGTGAGTGTGTCTGTGTTCTGGTCAAGAATTGCCGAGTGCCTTAAATATTACAGTAAGTGTATTTACCATTTTATTCACTTCATTTCAATAGCCAGGAGACTATTCTTGCTAGTGGGGTTACTCCCAGTCCAATTTATTTTTAAATAAATCTACAGGACGCCTTAATCCTCTTGACCATTTGAATGAGGTGATTTGATAAAATGCTATGCCCAAGATTACCATCCGAGTGCCGGCAGGGAAGTGGTTTAAATAGCTTCGACTATCACTTCCTTATGTCCGGTGATGATGGTTAAGCGGATTAAGGCGTCCTGTAGATACCAGTTGCGTTGCTTCTGGGAGTATGGGTTCGAGTCACTTCTGGGGTGTGAGTTTTCAGTCATATATATATATATATATATATATATATATATATATATATATATATATATATATATATGTCGTACCTAATAGCCAGAACGCACTTCTCAGCCTACTATTCAAGGCCCGATTTGCCTAATAAGCCAAGTTTTCATGAATTAATGTTTTTTCGTCTACCTAACCTACCTAACCTAACCTAACCTAGCTTTTTTTGGCTACCTAACCTAACCTTACCTATAAATATAGGTTAGGTTAGGTTAGGTAGGGTTGGTTAGGTTCGGTCATATATCTACGTTAATTTTAACTCCAATAAAAAAAAATTGACCTCATACATACAGAAAAGGGTTGCTTTATCATTTCATAAGAAAAAAATTATAGTAAATATATTAATTCAGGAAAACTTGGCTTATTAGGCAAATCGGGCCTTGAATAGTAGGCTGAGAAGTGAGTTCTGGCTACTAGGTACGACATATATATATATATATATATATATATATATATATATATATATATATATATATATATATATATATATATATACATATATATATATATATATATATATATATATATATATATATATATATATATATATATATATATATATATATATATATACAGGCTATTTAATCCCAACCAACCTCCTCCTCAGACCATTCCATCCAGCGGTCGACCCCAAAGACACATTCGTTAGTTTTTACATACTGTTCTTTAAGAAGAGGAATTTTCTCAAATACAAATTAATATTGTTATATATTAGCATACTGTGCATATTTAGGCATAGGTTAGGTTAGGTGTTTAGGTTCTTTTGACGATTATTTGTTTTTGTAGTACGTGGGTGAAGCATTTACAGCGTTGTGGTTCGAACACAAGTCGTCAGTGAAGCACTTGTTCCGGAAGTGTTCGAACGAAATCAGTTGTGAGTCGTGTGTAAACCGTTTTTCATTCATGAACAGGGGGTTTGGCGGGTGGATGGAATGGACTTTGGGCATTATTTATGAGGACGGGCTGTGTTTACGAGGACAGGCTGATGAAGAACGTGCTGAACATGAACCAAGGTGTGTCCGATTCCGTGAAACAAATGTCTGAAGTGTTTCAATTTCATGAGAATGAAAATCTCATATCCAAGTCCAGTTGTTACGTGAAAAATGTGTTGAAAGTGGTGCCAAGTAACTGACCAGAGCCCCTTTAATCTAATCCTGAGAGACAGTGAGGCCAATTTCCTCTGTATTTCGAGGCAAATTCTTAAATCCGCAAAAAAAAAACACAATTTAGAACTTTAAAAAAAAGTGTTCGAAAGCAGGTAGCCTACGTGACGAAAACCAGTTTTGACCAATGTTCGAAACCGCGGGAGAGAAACCTCACAGCATCCAAATAAACCCAATGGTCAGAACCATTAGAAAAATAGTGCGAATCTCCCAACTAACTCCAACATCTGATCTCCCGCGAAGTCTGTGTCCCAAGTCACGCCAGAGCTCAGGTCTGAGACACTGTTTACACACAGACATCCGGGCAAGATTGGACCATCAAGACCAGCATCACAGCTGGGTCTGACCCCCCTCCCTCCCCCCCGTAATAGCGAGACAGGGAGAGACGAACTCCGCCCCGGCGAAGATGAGTCGTTGTGTGAGTTACGAAGTGGCTTACGGAGGTGTCGTCTGGTAGTACTCTGGCAGCGACTTGTAGTTCGTTATCTCGGAGGGTAGTTATGGTGTGTTGGTGTGGCTTGTGGTAGGTTGTTTAGGAGTCTAAAGAGGTTGTCTTGGAGTCTAAAGAGGTTGTCTTGGAGTCTAAGGAGGTTGTCTTGGAGTCTAAGGAGGTTGTCTTGGAGTCTAAGGAGGTTGTCTTGGAGTCTAAGGAGGTTGTCTTGGAGGGTTATCTTGAGATCTTGAGGTTATCTTGAGATGATTTCGGGGCTTTTTAAGTGTCCCCGCGGCCCGGTCCTCGACCAGGCCTCCACCCCTAGGAAGCAGCCCGTGACAGCTGACTAACACCCAGGTACCTATTTACTGCTAGGTAACAGGGGCATAGGGTGAAAGGAACTCTGCCCATTGTTTCTCGCCGGCGCCTGGGATCGAACCCAGGACCACCGGATCACAAGTCCAGCGTGCTGTCCGCTCGGCCGACCGGCTCCCTTGTTGTTAAGAAGGGTTGTTAAGGGTTGTTAAGGAGTCTGTCTTTCTTGTTTGTCAATAGAACAAGGGGGGTATGGGTGGAGGTTTTAGAATAAGTCATAGAGATGTTGTTGACCAGACCACACACTAGAAAGTGAAGGGACGACGACGTTTCGGTCTGTCCTGGACCATTCTCAAGTCGATTGTGGTCCAGGACGGACCGAAACGTCGTCGTCTCTTCACTTTCTAGTGTGTGGTATGGTCAACATTTTTCAGCCCCGTTATTGTGACGCCTCATCTGCTCATTTAGATGTTAGAACGATTTACAGTAAGAGTAGTGACGGCTGAGTGGACAGCGCTCGGGATTCGTAGTCTTAAGGGGTCTGGGTTCTATCCCCGGCGGAGGCGGAATCAAATGGGCAGAGTTTCTTTCATCCTGATGCCCCTGTTACCTAGCAGTAAATAGGTGCCTAGGAATTAGACAGCTGTTACGGGCTGCTTCCTGGTGTGTGTGCGTGTGTGTGTGTGTGTGTGTGTGTGTGTGTGTGTGTGTGTGTGTGTGTGTGTGTGTGTGTGTGTGTGTGTGTGTGTGTGTGTGTGTGTGTGTGTGTGTGGTGTGAAAAAAAAGTAGTTAGTGTAGTTAGTAAACAGTTGATTGACAGTTGAGAGGCGGGCCGAAAGAGCAAAGCTCAACCCCCGCAAACACAACTAGGTGAATACACACACACACACACACACACACACACACACACACACACACACACACACACACACACACACACACACACACACACACACACACACACACCTGTACACACAGCCTCCCAGCACGCAACACCTGGCCACATACACCACCACTGGCTAGGTAATTAACCTCTGCGATATAATGACTGCGGGTCACGGCGCTTGTTTGTAAAGTGAGGTCATGGCCAGGCAACCTAGGCCTGCAGGATGAGGCGCACACACACACATTGGGGGCCTCGTAGTCTGGTGGATAGCGCGCAGGACTCGTAATTCTGTGGCGCGGGTTCGATTCCCGCACGAGGCAGAAACAAATGGGCAAAGTTTCTTTCACAAGTGCCCCTGTTACCTAGCAGTAAATGGGTACCTGGGAGTTGGTCAGCTGTCACGGGCTGCTTTCTGGGGTGTGTGTGTGTGTGGTGTGAAAAAAAAGTAGTTTGTAAACAGTTGATTGACAGTTGAGAGGCGGGCCGAACGAGCAAAGCTCAACCCCCGCAAAAACAACTAGTAAACACACACACACACACACACACACACACACACACACACACACACACACACACACACACACACACACACACACACACACACACACACACATTTCTACGGGCTGCTTCCTGAGGATGTATGTGTGTGTGTGTGTGTGTGTGTGTGTGTGTGGGTGTGTTAGAGAGGTATATATGTAGTAAATATAATAGAGGAAAAATAGATTGGTTAGAGAGGCGGGTTCCAAGAGCTAATAGCTCGATTCTGCAGACACAAATAGTAAATGTAAATAATCAATACACACATGGATATCAAACGGATATCATCAGCGGCATATGCAAGATTGGCCAACATAAGAACTGCCATTAGAAACTTGTGTAAGGAATCATTCAGAACCGTGAATACCGCTTTATATGGTCGATATAACTCACACTACCACACTATATGGTCGATATAACTCACACTACCACACTATATGGTCGATATAACTCACACTACCACACTATATGGTCGATTAAACTCACACTACCACACTATATGGTCGATTAAACTCACACTACCACACTATATGGTCGATTAAACTCACACTACCACACTATATGGTCGATTAAACTCACACTACCACACTATATGGTCGATATAACTCACACTACCACACTATATAGTCGATATAACTCACACTACCACACTATATGGTCGATTAAACTCACACTACCACACTATATGGTCGATTAAACTCACACTACCACACTATATGGTCGATATAACTCACACTACCACACTATGGTCGACCTGACCCCACACTACCACACTATGGTCGACCTGACCCCACACTACCACACTATAAGGTCGACCTGACCCCACATTACCACACTATAAGGCCGACCTGAGCCATACTACCACACTATAAGGTCGACCTGAGCCACACTACCACACTATAAGGTCGACCTGAGCCCCACTACCACACTATATGGTCGACCTGACCACACTACCACACTATATGGTCGACCTGACCCCACACTACCACACTATGGTCGACCTGACCCACACTACCACACTATATGGTCGACCTGACCCCACACTACCACACTATAAGGTCGACCTGAGCCACACTATATGGTCGACCTGAGCCACACTACCACACTATATGGTCGACCTGACCCCACACTACCACACTATAAGGTCGACCTGAGCCACACTATATGGTCGACCTGAGCCACACTACCACACTATATGGTCGACCTGAGCCACACTACCACACTATATGGTCGACCTGAGCCACACTACCACACTATATGATCGACCTGAGCCACACTACCTCACTATAAGGTCGACCTGACCCCACACTATGGTCGACCTGAGCCACATTACCACACTATAAGGTCGACCTGAGCCACACTACCACACTATAAGGTCGACCTGACCCACACTACCTCACTATAAGGTCGACCTGACCCACACTACCACACTATGGTCGACCTGAGCCACATTACCACACTATAAGGTCGACCTGAGCCACACTACCACACTATAAGGTCGACCTGACCCACACTACCTCACTATAAGGTCGACCTGACCCCACACTACCACACTATATGGTCGACCTGACCCACATTACCACACTATAAGGTCGACCTGAGCCACACTACCACACTATAAGGTCGACCTGAGCCCCACTACCACACTATATGGTCGACCTGACCACACTACCACACTATATGGTCGACCTGACCCACATTACCACACTATAAGGTCGACCTGAGCCACACTACCACACTATAAGGTCGACCTGAGCCCCACTACCACACTATATGGTCGACCTGACCCCACACTACCACACTATGGTCGACCTGACCCACACTACCACACTATATGGTCGACCTGACCCCACACTACCACACTATCTGGTCGACCTGACCCACACTACCACACTATGGTCGACCTGACCCACACTACCACACTATGGTCGACCTGAGCCACACTACCACACTATATGGTCGACCTGAGCCACACTACCACACTATGGTCGACCTGAGCCACACTACCAAACTATGGTCGACCTGAGCCACACTACCACACTATATGGTCGACCTGGGCCACACTACCACATTATATGGTCGACCTGAGCCACACTACCACACTATGGTCGACCTGAGCCTCACTACCACACTATCATCTAACTCTGTACACAGACACACTTCTGACTAACTCAACAGCTTGTGTCTCGTCTCTGTTCTGTTCACTCGTCTTAAGTGAACATTTTAATTATAAATGTTACACATTTTTCCTAAAATTGTTCACTTTGAAATACATTTTTCCTAAAATTGTTCACTTTGAAATACATTTTTCCTAAAATTGTTCACTTTGAAAGACATTTTTCCTAAAATTGTTAATTTGGTAATACCTTATTCCTATTTTTTTAACATGTTATTCAGTTTTAAATTCCTTTTCCTTTCCTTTCTTTTTAATTTTTTCTTAATTTCCTAAAAAAAAATATTTTGAAAAACATTTTTCCTAAAATTGTTACATTTTGAAATACCTTGTACCTATTTTTTTTTTTACATGTTATTCAGTCTTCATTTCTTATGCATAACAAGTCAGTCATCAGTTCACTCTCACAAATTAATTCAGGTACACTCACGACCGAATTATGAGGTGAAAACGTAATAAAAATGACGTATCAGAAAATAGGGCTTATGAGATCTATGTCAATTTCTATACCAAAGTTGAGGGAACCAATTTATGACTCTAAATAGTGTTCTTGCCTCTTTTTTGGGTACTTGTGGCTATCTTGACTGTCTAAATCCACAGTGCGAGTGGGTGTGTACCCAGTAATTTAGTTTCATTAATTGGGCAAAAATGAAAAACAAAACTTATACGTGTTTATATTGTAAATTTCTTCATTTAACTCTCCATATGGGTAATATGGGGTATAAAACCCATATATATAACCATATGGGTTATGGGTCAAGTTGAAGCGGTGAGAAATAGAGCCATTGTTTGGCGTCCCATTCTTCTACCTCCAACAAGTTTCCATCATGTTGACCAGACCACACACTAGAAGTTTGAAGGGACGACGACGTTTCGGTCCGTCCTGGACCATTCTCAAGTCGATTTCCCTCATGCTTCGTTGAAACCACGGCCGTGTTGGAGAGATCGGACACGGCCGTATAATTGCAGCTATTTCCTGATACCGCCTTAATTCGTCTTCTCTCGGGGGTCTCGACTCTTTAATCCGGCTTTATACTATATCCGGCACTCCAGGAATGGATCGCAACCGATCATCTCTCCGCCTCTGCAACGCGGGCATCTCCTCAATCCGGATTACTCTCAAGAACCGCACCGGATTTGTTTGTTTACATTACGCGTCGTGCAAGCGGGGTTGGTGTGAACTTGTCTTGGACTGAGGGGAGGAAATTATGGCATCCTTCCTCTATGTATGACGGTGTTTAGCAATAAATGGGACGATTGCTGAATTAATTAATGACACCGTGGATAATTAAAGTTAATAAAGAGAGGATAAGCCCCAGCGCGGGGGAGTTTATCTCGTCTAATCAACCAGGTTAGGCTATGATAAGTCGCCTTCAAATTATAGCCCTCCGCAAACGCCTACATATTTACGACTCCTTTATATCCAATTTTGGGGCGTTTTAGAAGTAAGAAAATCAGTCCCAGCCCGCTTTCTTTTCGGCAAATTATTCATCATCAAGCTTGGTGCTTGTTTTAAACAGGTGCTGCTCAGGTGCTGCTCTGATGAGGATGTGTGTGTGTGTGTGTGTGTGTGTGTGTGTGTGTGTGTGTGTGTGTGTGTATGTACTCACCTATTTGTACTCACCTATTTGTGCTTGCGGGGGTTGAGCTTTGGCTCTTTGGTCCCGCTGTAACACGGGTTAGGGTTCCTCTCTCTTTACTTCCTTCTTTCTACTCCCTCTACCCGTATTCTTACTTTTATTTCTAAACCAAGGGACTCCAAAACTTTTACCAAAGCCAACTCCACGCCACGTGGTCCTAAGACGATTGACCGACTTAGGATTCTACACCCAGTATGACGTGACCTAAGCTCTGAACAAAACCCTAGAGTCACCTCTGCTGCCACCACCAGACCAGTAATACAAGAGCAATGATCGAGGTCTGGATCGATCACGCTAATTAATCAACCTAGGGGCTTGATCCCCACTATAAACGATGACCTTGAGTGTGGAATAAATTACACGGTAATGATAATTCCGATTCGATGTTAGAATCGGCGCCCAATGCAACTCTGCCTCGTGTGGACCACGTGACCAGGACAAGTTAC